>NC_056731.1:578545061-578557561 GCF_019279795.1 Protopterus annectens
TATAGTAATGGTCCCTTATGCATTCACGTAGAGACCTATTTGTTTTCCCTACGTAGAATTTAAAGCATAATGTGCAATACGCAATGTACACCAGGTTTCTAGTGTGACAGGATCCATTGACCCTTAACTCCCACAAACGTCCAGTATCTGGATTCCTGTAAAACCTGGAGTCATCAATGTAAATACATTGGGGACAATTACCACACTTCCTAGTGCCTGTGTGCAGATCTAATATTTCCTTAGTACCTAAATTTGTATAGCATAACTGTTGTTTCAAACTGTTCTTATTCTTAAAAATAAAGGAGGGTGTGTCCTTAAATACCTACTCAGTTGGGTGTCCAAATGCAATATATGCCAATGTGTGCGGATGACATCCTGCACAAACCCTACATTGCTACTAAAAGGGATAACAATAGCTAAATCAGAAGTTCTGGTTCTCAAAGATGAAACTACGTTGCGTCTAGTACCAAAATAGGGTCTCGCTGTATTAGTGCGCTCTCTCCTCACATAAGAAAAAATAGGACTGATTTCATTGTCTGTGTAGCCTCTGTTAAGTAGGCCACTTCTGAGGTTCCGTAGCTCCATATCTAGTATATTACTTTCACAGCAAAGTCTGGACATCCGGAGGGCCTGTCCCTTAATGACATTCTTAAATACAACATTGTTGTGCATACTGTCATGGTGCAAAAAGGAGAAACAATAACAATCTTTTCTAAACAACTTAGTCTTACAAATATTCTCCTCAAAATAAACAGTGACATCTAAATAATTAACAGAAGTTTTAGAAAAGACGGATGTGAACTTCAAAAAAGAGGTAGTTGTGTTCAAAAAATTAACATAAGATAAAAACAAATCTGTACTACCTCTCCAAATTATAAAAAGGTCATCAACAAAACGCCTAAAAAATATAACATTCAAATTAGTTAAAACATGCTGTTGCTCCCAAGCTACCATGACAAGATTAGCATAAGAATTAGCACAACTAGTGCCCATTGCTATCCCATTTATCTGTTTATAACACTGATCCCTGAATAAAAAGATATTGTTGTCAAGTACTAACTCAAGCATCAAACATAAAAGATCAGCCTTTTTTTGGAACCATGCCTCCTTGTAACATAATATATAAAACGTATAGGTGGGTTACAGATTTCGATATGTCTACATATAGACATATTTACAAGGGTGTTACGGGGGTTGTAGGGGACTTGCCCCCTGCCATAAAAAATATATTCCAAATGCCCGGTGCTACTTGACTCTGTCGGCAGCTTCTTTACCCTCATGGTAGTTCCCCTGATACAAAATCACAAAAAGTGCTCTCTGACCTAGAAGGACACTACCCTGCTGAACCTCTACCTGAATACTGTAAACTGAAGTCAGCCCACTACAAACTGCCAAGGTAGTTTCCCTGATATAAAATCCCAAAAAGTGCTCTCTGACCTAGAAGGACACTGCTCTGCTGAACCTCTGCCTGAATACAGTAAACTAAAGTCAGCCTACTACAATCTGCCAAGGTTGAAACTTAATACTGTTCTCCATTTTTAAACTGTAAGCTTGCTGACTTGGGTCTAAAGCACCTTTAGTTTGTCCCCATTACAAATTGGCTAACTCCCAACCCAAACTAAAGAGTAGTCCATCCCCTGTCCTCTAGCAATAGTATATCTAACCTTAAAACAACCCTAAATGTGTATAAACTTTAACAAATTCACTAAAAATTATATTAAAAACAGCAAACCTAAAGCTAGTATTATTAAGAGCTGATATACTTACCTTACGGCTCTAGGAAGCCTTAGGAAACCTTTTAGACTGCAAAAGCCTTATCTCCTCCACTGAATAGCTACATAAGCAAGGTTTCATATCCACCTACTAAGAACTGCCATTTTCAAATGCCCAGTGCTACTAGACCCAGTCGGCAGCTTCCTTACCCTCATGGTATGTTGTATGATTAGGCAAACATTTTTATTTAATTGTATTTCTCTGTGTTAAGTCCTCTACAACTACAAAGTCCATATATCTTGAATTGTGCAGTATTACTGATCTGATGGCCCTGTTAGAACTTATTTTACTGTAAAAATGACAGGGAATGTGAGCCTGCTAATGGGCTTTCACTAAACTAAGCAAATATATGTTAAATGGCATGTGTAAATGGCTATGGGCTAGTTTCATGTAAAAACGACAGTGTAATTGGCTGTGCTATTAGTGTTACATTGTTAGCATTTTGCCTTAAACTGTAATTGCTTAACCTGTTTAATTTCTTGTACAACTGACAGATTGATTTCCTATACTGAAATTGCTTGTCCTGTTTAATTTCTTGTTGAAACATCAATTTGATTTCCTGTTAAATGTTAGTGAAGTCAAGTCACACCACGACAAGTACAAATACAACTCTGTCATTGTCCATGTTGGAGTGAATGACTTGAGATGTACCTCCCTGGACTACATGAAAAGAGACATGGAAAAGCTCTCAGATCTTGTGGTCCAGGCAGGTATGACCCTAGCCCTGAGTAGCATCCTGCCTTCACCCAGAATGATATCACAGTATAAGGACAAAATGACTGACTTCAGCAACTGGCTAAGCTTCTGGTGTTATTCAAAGGGGATCCAGTATCTGCCTGGGAAGACATGATTGACAAACCACGATGCTTTGCTAGAGATGGTCTGCACCTGTCACCCCTGGGATTCAGGTTACTGGCTAAAGCTCTTGCCACTCCTATAGTACCTTTTTAGGCAAGGTTCAAAGGCCAAACCCACCACTGTAACAGACACAAGCATTCAAAATCTGAAGGTAACGCTACTCAATGCTAGAAGTCTAAACCTCAAAATGCACTCTCGAGGTACTCCTAAAAATGGAGAACATCGATATCTGTGGAGTAACTGAAACCTGGGTCAAGGCTCCAGAGAGCACCCCTGCAATGCCAGGCTACAATTCGTACCACACCTTTCGGCCACCAAACCAAGACCGAAACACTAAAGGTGGGGAAGTGTCCATATTCACCAAGGATATTCACACCTCCAGGCTAGTTGCCCAACACAACGCATCTGAAATCCTCCAGGTGCAACTAACACTAGGTAAGACTGCAATACAAACTGTAGCTTGCTACAGATCCCCCACCATGCCCCAAGATTCTCACTACACCTTTCTAAACATACTGGAATATATTAAGATACAACCAAACACCCTAATACTGGGTGATTTCAACTACCCTGCAATTAACTTGGAAAACTACTCGGGTACCAGCACCTTTTCCCAACGGTTCTTGGAATTCATAAATTCCAATGCCCTGGATCAATTAATCCATTGTCCCACCAGGAGCTCCAGTATCCTAGACCTGGTCATTACCAATATAGGAGATAGATGCTCCACACCAGTGGTCACCCCCTCATTGGTCAGATCTGACGATAAGCAGATCACCCTTGACATCCACATCCCACCCCCACCCCACAGTAAGTAAACCTCCGTAAAAAAACTTCTCCAAAGCCAACTTCATGCTACTCAAGTCAGAAGTGACAAACTTCATGGCACCCATGCAGATGGGATCTGAAAGTTCGACTGCTGAATCCTACACTAAGGCACTGTACAAGCACATCCACTCGTGCATGAATCATGCCATTCCAAATAGAACCAAGATGCTCTCCTCCAAAAAAAAGGAAGCCAATCTGGTGGTCCCCTGCAAGAAACAAACTATACAACAGAAGGAAGAAATTCTTGCAGAAAAGAGGAAAATCCCAGGATGCAAAAAACTCCCTTACCAGCCTCAGTAAGAAGCTGAGATCCCTCATAAAATCCTGAAAAGCTAGTTGCGAAAATAAAATTGCCAAAGATTCCAAAGACAACCACAAGGCATTCTATAGTTATGTCAAGAATCTAAATGACAATGCTCAGATCTGCTCTGAGCTACAACAGAATGGCATTACATTTACTGATCCCAAGGATATTGCCAATATCCTGGCAGATCAATATAGTGCCAACTTCACCCCCCCTCACCCCCTCACCCCCTAAAGGGCCCATCTCAATACCAAACGATTGCCAAATTCCAGTAATCATGACCACATAGGTAGAAACCACACTCTCCAAAGCTAAGAATACAGTATCCATGGGACCAGATGACATCCTGGGCTGTGTACTACATGAACTACAAAATGAAGTGGCACCTCACCTAAGTGTCATGTTTAATCATTGCCTCACCTCAGGCTTCATGCCCACTGAGTGGCACACAGCTACAGTTATCCCACTCCACAAGGGGCATTCCACCATGGATCCCAGGAACTACCGTCTCATCGGTCTGATGAGCCTGATCTGCAAGGGCATAGAACACATTATCATGGAACTTATAAACAAAGACATTGGCAATCTTCAAACACTGGACCCCACCCAGTTTGGATTCGTGAAGGGCCGATCTTGTCTCCTGAACCTGATTGACTTCTTCGTATCAGTCTCCAGAGCTGTGGATGAGGGTAAGGCAGTCCACACAGCCAATCTGGACCTCGTCAAGGACTTTGATACCATCCCCCACTCTGGAATCATAGATAAACTTACTAAGCTGGGCATAAATCCCTATGTCACTCGATGGCTTGCCAACTGGCTTACTGACAGAACCTAGACTGTAAAAGTAGCCGACTCCAAATCCAGCTCCAGACAAGTGGAGTACCTCAGGGTTCAGTCCTGGGACTGCTCTTGTTTGGCATCTACTTCTCTGAAGTACAGGCCAATACTAAGGGACTCTGGCTAACAAAGTTAACAGATGACTGCAAACTGGGAGCCATTATTGAATCCCCAAATGATGTGGATATCCTACAAAAGGGCCTTACAGAAACAGATGCTTGGTGCCAAAGCCATGGGCTCAAGCTTAATGCCAAGAAATGTATAGTTATCCCATTTGGGAAAAAACATGTACTCATGAATTATCACATAGGTGGCAGTACACTAAACACCGAAAGTGTGATGAGAGACTTAGGGACACAGGTGGACAGTGGTCTCACCTTCGATAACCACATCGCCACAACAGTCAGGAAATCTTTCTATGCGGCACACCTCATCACTAAGGGCTTTTCATCCAGAAAAAAGGAGGTCATTGTCCCACTGTACTCATCCCTCATAAGACCCATTATAGAGTATAATGTCCCATTTGGTATGTACCTCACAAGAGATCTGTAACAGCTGGAAAGGCCGCAGAAATACCTCACTAAAAGAATCACTGGCCTAAAGCAGACGCCATATGCTGACTGTCTAAAAAAACTCCAGCTATACTCTGTGGCATATCATCTATTCAGAGGCAATCTCTGCTTAACATACAAGGCCATGTCAAACCCTGTGCTGTTGGACATGCTCCACTTAAAGAAATCCTAATCCCTCAGAGCCACACGCTCCAGGGATCTAAACCTTGTCATCACAATGAACAAAACATGCTGGACGGACAGATTCCTGACCCAGAGACTCCCCATACTCTGGAATAGACTGCCCATACATGTCAAGTAGAGCACCTCCTTGGCCCTCTTCAAAATGAACCTTGATGATTGGATGGGAGATAGGAAATTCACCCCGGGAATCATGTCAGTCACCCTGCTAGACAGGGGTCCAGGGAAGTACATATCGTGGGAAGAAATATCCAGGGAATTGTTATGGCTAGGTTTGTATAGGCCCTAGGACCAATAGCCTAGTACCGACCTATGAACCTATGAAACTGCCTGTGCTCTTAGTGTTATAAATTTAGCATTCTTGCCTTATACTGCAGTACTGTGCTTAAGTAATGTCTAGATTTGCTCATGCTTATTCATAATTCTGTCTAAGGTATAAAATGAAGTGCTCATGGTGCTCGTAGCTTCACAGAACTTGTAGGTTACCATAAATACTGTAATTAATGAGAACAGCTGCTGTTCTGTGCATTTTATGTGCTGTTTTTGACCAGCCGCATGTGTAGGGGAAATAGACCTAACTGACCTGATTTGTGCTATATAAAACATTAAGTTAAAGCCAATTTAACTGCTAACTGTGTGCTGAAAGTAGTAATGTCTTCCTATGTCTTACTAGCAGCCCCCTATCCCTGATAGCTGATAAACTTGTTAATTCTTGCTTCTTGGTCTGTAATAAAAGTAAACTTGTTAATTCTTGCTCCTTGGACTGTAATAAAAGTACTGAATTGCCTCTTACCTTTATTTTATCTTACTCTACTCTAATTTCCTGTTAGTTCTCCTGATATAAAATTACAAAAAGTGCTCTCTGACCTAGAAAGAAGCTACCCTGCTGAACCTCTGCCTGAATACAGTAAATTGAAGTCAGCCCACTACAAGCTGGCAAGGTTGAAACTTAATACTGTTCTTCATTTTTAAACTGTAAGCTTGCTGACTTGGGTCTAAAGCACCTATAGTTTATCCTCATTACAAACTGGCTAACTCCCAACCCTAACTAAAGAGTAGTCTACCCCCTTGCCTCTAGCAATAGTATATCTAACCTTAAAACAAACCTACATTTGTATAAACTTTAACAAATTTACTAAAAATTATATTAAAAACAGCAAACCTACAGCTAGTATAATTAAGAGCTGAAATACTTACCTTACGGCTTTAGAAAGCCTTAGGAAATCTTGTAGACCACAAAAGCCCTGCTCCGCTTGCCTCCATGCCCCCAATTTCCACCCGCCCCCACTAACCCTAAATTTATAGTACAATAGCCACTCCCCCACTTACTAGATCCTATCAGCTTTCTTCTGGGATAATTCCTCCCACCCCCATTCTTCTACCTATATTTTAATAGCACCTATCAGCTTTCATCTGACATTCTTCCACCCCTTCCAGTACCTTGACTTCACCACTCAGTCTTCTGGTGTTGCATCACCAGGTAAAGCAGTTCCTTATCTCACAAGCTTTATAACAAATAATGATATACTTTTCTTTACTACCCCTCTTGCTCACCCCATACCTCCTTACCTTGAATGAAAATCAGTTTCTCACAGGATTTCAGGTCCCAAAAGTCTATACTATCACTCCAGCTGTAAATCTTCCCATCTTCAACCATACTTACAATACCGTGTCCTGCCCAACTTATTCACTCTATCAACACATCAACCCCAGACACATTAGCTCCAGATCCAAACACTACCACAAAATTATAAATAAATTCCTGAAGTTCATCACTAGGTATAGACCTAACCTAATACTTGGTGGTAATATCCACCCTAACCCTGGCCCATCCACTTCGGATATACATACCACCTCTACTTGTAATCCAAGCTACAAACCTACAATTAATAGACCAACTAACTCTCTCCTAGCCTGTCATCTCAATATTAGAAGCATTAATAACAAGGTAGATGAACTGCATGCACTCTTGGCTGTCCACTCCCCTGAGATTCTCTGTTTATCTGAAACCTGGTTAAAACCTAACACTACAGACAATGAAGTGTTACCACCTGGGTACAACATACACAGGCTGGATCATGTTTCCAGGAAGGGGGAGTAGCTGTATTCTATAAATCTGAGTTGAATGTCACCATAGATGTAATACAACCACCTCAGATTAATAACTTGATTCTCGCCACGAAAAATTGCAATATCATTTGTATGTACATTCCCCCAGGTAACAATATATCTACACTTGAAGATACCCTTCACTGGCTATCATGTCACTACCCCCAAGAAACCCTAGTAGAGATTTTAACATAAACTGGGGCACCTGTTCCTCAGTATCCCCAACCACCCATATTAAACTGCATGCATTTACACAAATCATATCCACCCCTACCAGGATAGGTAAATCTAACCAAAAATAAAGCATACTTGACTGGGTACTTATAAATAGTCACCCTCAACTGTACACCTTTGGGAACCTCCCTGATGACCTAAGCGATCACCTTCTCACATATGTAATAAAGCACAAAGCCATTCACCCCCAACAACTTTTACTCAGAAAGGTTAGAAACAAAAAAAAACTGACCCTGCCAAATTCCAACAAGAACTAAACTCATGTAATTGGTCTGTTTTAAAACACCTCTCCTTAGAGGAAGCAGTTGTATACTTTAACAACAAATCCCTTGAGATCCCTGATTTGCATGCACCTGTTCATTCAAAAAGAAAAATGGCTTTCTAAAGAGTCTAAACTCAAAATTACCCATAGAAACAAAGCATGGGCTTTATGGCTTACTACTAAAGACCCCAGGATCACATTAAATACAGGCAATCTAGGAATGAAACTAGAAAATCCATTTTACAAGACAAAAAATACTACTGTAACTTACAGACAGTAAATCAAAATAACCCTCAGAAGTTTTGGGCAGGTTTAAATAATCTACTACATCCTGGACAAACTTCAACTCCTATCCCCGCTGCTACTATTGATAAACCACCTGAGGATGTTTCAGACAGTTTTAACCAATTCTTTACAGAGACAATTCAAGCCCTAGCTAGCCAACTAACTCCTAGTTCCCCTGGCCTTGAAAGTACCACCCCTAGAAACCTACTGTTGTTCAGCTTCCAACCAGTTGCCACTTCGCTTATCCATACCTTGATCAAAAAATTAAAACCTACAACACTCTCTGCTGATCAACTCCCTGCCAAGTACCTACAAAAATCAGCTGATGATATTGCTTACCCCGTCTCAATACTAATCAATCGAACCATAGTAAAAGCTAAAATTCCCACCATCTGGAAAATATCCTATGTAATCCCACTTCACAAAGGAGGCAGCTCTACTGAATTATCCAATTATAAGCCAATAGCTATACTCTACCCACTTGCAAAGATTATGGAAAAATGTATTCATAGAGAACTGATGCACCACCTAATCCAGAATCACCTTATGGCAGACACCCAGCATGGCTTCCAACCTCACCACAGCACTACTTCAGCCCTCCTAGTCTTTACCAACACCATCAACCATAATCGCAACTATAATTATATATCTTCAGTCCTCTTCTTGGATCTTTTCAAGGCATTCGATATGGTTGATCACCAACTTTTAATCCACAACCTGCAAACATTCTGTCTAGATATTAAAGCCCTTCAATGGTTTCAATCCTACCTGAATGGTAGACAGCAGGCTGTCCTTTGGCAAAACAAACTCTCTAACCTCCTACCTAACACCCTTGGAGTACCACAAGGCTCTATGCCAGGGCCCCTGCTGTTCTCCATCTTCATTAACAACCTTTATACTGCCATCCCAAAAGTCAGCTGTATCCAATATGCTGATGACTCTATCCTGATTTGCTCAAACACATCTCCAGCAGAGTTATGGTCAGCTACCCAGACCACCTTTAATACAACAGAAAACTGGCTTTCTGGATGTAGTCTGATCCTAAATCCCAAAAAAAAACTAAAATGCTGTTATTCTCACCAACACATAGGTCTATTGCTTTCACCTTTACCATAAATGCAAATGATGGCACAATAATTTCCCCTGACCCCTCTACAAAACTATTAGGTGTCATTATAGATAACAATCTGAAATTTGACCTACATGTTAATCAATCTATCAAAATCATCAATAAAAAAACTAGGATCACTTTACAGAATAAAAGCCTTCTCCAGCTAAAATTGCCATAGTTTGCTCTCACCTTTTTCAACTCTTCTGTATGCATCCCCTCTACTCTCTAATTTAAACAAGACTGTCCTTAACAAACTCTCAATCTGCTACAACCACGTTGCCAGGTTAGCCACTGGGCTGCCTTTTAGTACACATCATTGTGTTAATCTAAACCAGCTTAGGTGGCTTGAACTACCCAGCCTAATCCAGTATAACCGATTATGGCCTATAAAATCCTCTATAATCCGGACAATACTCCTGCACTTAAAAATATTATCACCCCTTATAACAATCCTAGACCGCTAAACAAATGTAAAATAAATAAATAAATAAATTTGATCCTCTAGTAGACTACTAATTCAGACTAGCAAAATTAATAACACAGCCAGTGACTCTCTCTTTGCAAACTCTGTAGGTAGATCCTGGAACTCTCTTCCAGCTGATATTACTTTACTTTCCACCCTAAGTCAATTCAAAACAAGACTCAAACAACATTTGACACTTAACTGACTATGCCAATGGATCAAGGCTGGCTAACTCTCCTCTAGAAAGTGTAAAATCTGTTAATCAGCTTCATCAGCTTTTTTCAGCTGTTCCCGTTAGGGGTCGCCACAGTGGATCACCTGTTTCCATTTCTTCCTGTCCTCTGCATCTTGCTCTGTCACACCAACCACCTACATGTCCTCTTTTACCACATCCATGACCCTTATCTTAGGCCTTCCCCTTTTCCTGTTACCTGGTAGCTTCATCCTTAGCATCTTTTTCACAATATACTCAGCATCCCTCCTCAGCGCATGTCCAAACCAACGTAATCTTGCCTTTCTGGCTTTGTCTCCAAACCTTCCAACCTGGGCTGACCCTCTAATATACTTATTCCTAATCCTGTCCAACCTCGTCACACCCAGTGCAAATCTTAACATCATTAACTCTGCCATGTCCATCTCTGACTCCTGCCTTTTTGTCAATGCCACTGTCTCCAATCCATATAACATAGCTGGTCTCACTACCCTCTTGTAGACCTTCCCTTTCACTCTTACTGGTACTCGTCTGTCACAAATCACTCCTGACACTCTTCTCCACCCACTCCATCCTGCCTGTATTCTCTTCTTCACCTCTCTTCCACACTCACCGTTACTCTCAACTATTGACTCCAAGTATTTAAACTCATCCACCTTCACCACCTCTACTCCTTGCATCCTCACCATTCCTCTATCCTCCCTCTCATTCACACACATATATTCTGTCTTAGTTCTTCTGACCTTCATTCCTCTTCTCTCTAGAGCATATCTCCATCTCTCCAGGGCCTCCTCCACCTGTTCTCTACTCTCACTACAGATCACAATGTCATCTGCAAACATCATAGTCCACGGGGAATCCTGTCTGATCTCGTCTGTCAACCTGTCCATCACCATTGCAAATAAGAAAGGGCTCAGAGCTGATCCTTGATGTAACCCCACCTCCACCTTAAATGCATCCGTCACTCCCACCGCAGACCTCACAGCTGTCACACTACCCTTGTACATATCTTGCACCACTCTTACATACTTCTCTGACACTCCTGACATCCTCATACAATACCACAACTCCTCTCTAGGCACCCTGTCATATACTTTCTCTAAGTCTACAAAAACTCAATGCAACTCCTTCTGACATTCTCTATACTTCTCCATCAACACTCTCAGGGCAAACATCGCATCTGCAGTGCTCTTTCCCGGCATGAAACCATACTTCTGATCACTAATCATCACATCCCTTCTTAACCTAGCTTCCACTACTCTTTCCCATAACTTCATGCAGTGACTGATCAATTTAATCCCTCTGTAGTTACTACAGCTCTGCACATCACCCTTATTCTTAAAAATCGGTACCAAAATACTTTTTCTCCATTCCTCAGGCATCCTCTCACTTTCTAAGATTTCATTAAACAATCTGGTTAAAAACTCCACTGCCATTTCACCCAAACACCTCCATGCTTCCACATGTATGTCATCTGGGCCAACAGCCTTTCCATTCTTCATTCTCTTCATAGCTATTCTTACTTCCTCCTTGCTAATCCATTGCACGTCATGATTCACTATCCGGACATCATCCAACCTTCTCTCCCTCTCATTCTCTTCATTCATCAACCCCTCAAAGTACTCTTTCCATCTCCTCAACACACTCTCCTTGCTTGTGAGTATGTTTCCCTCATTATCCTTTATCACCTTTACCTATTAATACAAATCTGTTACTCAGTTTAACTGTGTAATTTAATCCTGACATACTCAGGATTTACTCTAACCTGTGGAACTTGCTTAATTTGCTTACATATGTAATCACTGTAAATATTCTTTTTGTAATACATAATGTTGGATCTGCTTACCTTGGAGCTTTTCTCCCCGGGCCTCTGCTGAAAATGGACATGCATCCAGTTGGACTATCCTGGTCAACAAATGTAAAATAAATAAATAAATAACCAAAAATATTATTTTTGTTATTGTTGTTCTTTGTTCTTTGTATGCATGTGAATTTTTTCACCTGTTTTGTGTTTGGTACATTTTTTAATTATTAGGTGTTTGCTCATTTGAGATTTCACTGGTTTGTGGTTTCTCTTTGTTTTTGCACACCTCCAAAAGAAAAAGAGCTAGCAAGTATGATTGGTACACGGCATGCCCAAACTAATAAACAAAAAAGAAAGAAAGAAAAAGCCAGCACTCAGAGGCAAACTATGTTTATTCCTTTCCCTCTTTGTTTTTGATCGTGATTTGTGATTGTTCAGGGAATAACAATATAATCATACACAATCAAACACATTCATTTTATATACAAATATATATAAATACACCTACACACATAGTGTCTCATGCACACGCGCACACACACACACACACACACACACACACACACACACACACACACACACACAGACACGACTCTACATATATTTGTTAAATAGTTTGTGATCAACTCAGCCAGTGTCAAATCTAAACCATCAAAACTCAAATCAGCA
>NC_056731.1:578560061-578590758 GCF_019279795.1 Protopterus annectens
GCCAAACACCCACGGCCAATGCAAAGGATGTAATAACATGTATATGCCTGGATGAATGGGTATGTCATAGCATGGGAATAGGCCAAGCTATCCAACGTAATAGCCATGCGTACCAGATACAAACTGCCAGTAACATGCAGTAGTAATGCAGGAAGGCATACACGACTTTGGGAATAGCACAGGACATATGGCATGTGCCAAGTGTTGACGCATGACACAAATGTCCAGGATGGGGCTCCCTGCAAAGAGGAACATGTGCCAACCCCACCCCCCACAGATGTACCGGCAATGGAAACACATCCCAAACACACACCAACACTACCGTCCATCCCACGATAGCAACGGAGGCTGGTCAAAGACCACCATGATGTGTGCACAAACAGGGACACGTGTAACCGTTGCCCTAACAACCCCCCACAGGCCAACGAATAATAGTATGGACATATGCATGTAATGCACTGAAGGATGTGTGATAGTCCTCAGTATCACAGAGGTAGGTACACAGATACACTGTAATCAACCGTGACGTATGTGCACTGTACACAGCATACTGCAGGTAATACATAGTTCAATCATGTGCCACAGAAATATACACATACGAATGAGGATAGGGGATAGACAAGTGTGAATGGGACAAACTATGAACATAGGTTCATAGGTCCATAGGTACATAGTAGGCTATCTGCCCAAGGGCAGCTATAACCCTAGCCCATAGTTATGTTGCCTTTGCCAACCCTCCAGTCTGAAGATAACAATGCCTATTATATTGCTGTACCTCTGTCAAGCAGTGACAATGAAGTAATCCCTGGGGTATATCTGCAATCTCCCATCCATTGGTCAAGATCCCCCTCGAACAAGGCCAGCGAGGTGCTCTGCCTCACATGTACTGGGATGTTGTGCCACAGCATAGTGAGTGTCTGGGTGATGAATCTGTCCCTCCAACACATTCTATTAATGACCGTTTCAAGGTTCACGTCACCTGCCCCTGTGGTTCTGAGGGATGTAGATCCATTAGTGAAGCATAGTCATCAAATATGGGTCGACATGGCCTTGTATATCAGGCACAGGTCACCACTGAGCAAGTGGTATGTGACTGAATGGAGCAGGAGTCCTTTCAGTCAGGCAGCATAACACAAATTCCTGACACCCTGCATCCGTTTGACGATGAACCTATGGGGCCTTCCCAGCTGCTGCAGGTGTTGGGTCAGATACCTTCCGAACGGGGCAATGTACTCAATCATAGGTCTAATGAGTGATGAGTACAAGGAGACGATGACCTCCCCTAATCTAGATGTGAATCCCTGCATGATCAGGTGTGCAATGTAGAAGGTCTACCTAACTACGTTAGCAACGTGTATGTCGAACGAATGGTGACTGACAACCTGGGTCCCCAGATCCCTGGTAACTCCCTCTGTGCTCAGTGGATTGCCACCTATATAGCAGCTAGGGGTAACCTTGTTCTTCCCGAAGGGTATGACTATGCATTTCCCGGCATTTAGCTGTAGGCCATGTCCCTGGCACCAGATATCCATATCTGTGAGGCCCTTCTGAAGGATATCTGTGTCAGATGTCCGTCCCACTATGGCACCCAGTTCGCAGTCATCTGCAAACATTGTCAGCCATAACCCCCCTGTGTTTGCTTGTACTTTGGAAATGTAGATGCAGAAAAAGAGTGGACCCAGGACTGAGCCCTGTGGGACACCGCCTGTGACCGGCTGTGAGTCTGACATGGTGCCAGCAACTATGACCATGTGGGTTGTGTCACCTAGCCAGTTTGCAACCCATCCTGTGATGTACGGGTTCACATCCAAGCCGATGGGTTTATCAATGATACCTGAGGGGGGTATTGTGTTGAAGGCCTTTGCCAGGTCGAGGTAGGCTGTATGGACTGCCTGACCCTCATCAATGGCCTCGGTGACTGTTCCTAAAACGTCAACCAAGTTTTAAACGCATGATCTGCCTTTGACCAAGCCAAACTGGGTTGGATGCAAAGTATGCAAGTCCCCTATGTCGTCATCTATGAGTTCCATTATGATCCTTCCCCATGGCTTTGCAGTTAAGGCTTGTCAAGCTAATGGGATGGTAATTACCAGGGTCAGTGGAGGCACTGCCCCTGTGAAGTGGGACTACAGTCGCCGTGCACCACAACTTGGGTACGTTACCTGAGGTGAGGCTAAGATTAAACAGCTGTCCTAACTGTTGGTCTAATTCCTCAATGAGTTCGTGGAGTACACAGCCGGGACACCATCTCTTCCCATGGATGCTGTGTTCACTGCCTTGGAGAGAGCATGTCCCACCTGTGCATTACAGAAGTTTCGGGGGCCACAATCCTTTGGTACAGACATCTCTCCATGTGGGGGGGAGGGGGGGAGATGTTTGCACCGAACCTGTCAGCCAGTATGTTGGCAATGTGTGTATGTTCAGTAAACTTCACATCATTCTGAACCCAGTCCTAGCATATCTGGGAGTGTCCTCCCAGGTGTCCAACATAGCTAAAGAAGGCCGTATGATTGTCTGTTGAGTCCTTGGTGATATATCTGTCGGATTTGCCCTGGATGATGTCATGAGAGCTTGTAGTTCTTCACATATAATGAGCAAGGGTGTCATACCTTACAAGGATTCTGCTCTGTCTTGTAGTAGCTACCTCCTTTCGTTGTAGAGCTTGTGTATGGCTGGGGTACACCAGACTGGATGCTTGGCATTGGTACAAAGACTCACAGTTGTGTAAGAGATTGCCTGATCCATGCAGTCCTGTAGGTGCTGGTAGAAGGCATATGTAAGTGATTCAGTGGCTTGAGTAATGTTTACCACTGGCTCAGGGGCCTTAAAGGAGACCACACTAGTGTTTAGAAGTGTGAAGTCGGCTTTTGAGAAAGCCATATGTATGGTAACCGGCAACACCCAGAGCATTGTATGCCAATAGCAGAAGCTATTGTCCAAATAACATATTATTATTTTTATTATTAAATTATTTATTATTATTTATTTAGTTATTGTTTTAGCTAATTACACTTGAAAATGCCCGGTAAGACCGGGCGAAAGTGCTTGTGATCTACTTGTTTTGGTGGTGTTATTTTGACAATAAAGTGGCGATCCTTTCCTATTGGGACTTCTGAGGATTATTTAAAGCAGTTTCTAACCTGCATCTTTGGATGTACACCATTTGGTTTCAGTTTTGAAAAACCTGGTTTTCATAGCACTATATAATATGGGTAGTCAAACAGACATCCGCGATTGGGGAACATACAGCAGAAGTCAAAACCACTGGCCAGATGGACACAGTCCAACAAGTTCTACACTTTACATATGCACATTGGTGTCCATTGTAGGACCCAAAAATTGATCTGTACGGAATATCATCCAGCTGTTATCGTCCTACCAGAAGAAGCGACAGCCGTGACTACGGCACAGCTAGACATATGCACCACCAGCATGTTTAAGGTTGATGACAAGTGTCCATGAAATGCAGGACATATGAACAGAAATCCCCAGATTGTCGAGTCCATAGAAGTGCGTCCACATCCCAGTCCCGCACACATGAAGGATGTGTAATGGGTACTGTCGAGGGTTGCAGCCATGGGATCCTGGGTATGCAGAAATGGGGCTCGGTGTTGTTTGGCAGATAATCCATTGTCCCGCCCCGTGGGAGGGATGTGGGTGTAGCCCATGCCTTACTCCCCACTAATAATGCAAAGCATCCACCGGATAATGCTAAATGCAGGTGTGAAATGTGTACAGCCCTATACCAGTGTCCAGTAGGCAATTCCCATGGATGGACAAGCGTACGACCAAGATGGCACCCATAACTGCAAACCTGGTGGAATTACACAGCTGCAGTAAGGCATAACACAGGGAATACAGATAGGGACTACAGTAGACACTCCCCATACAAAGTCAGACCGCCGGGCGAATACCGGCGTACACAGCACTCAATCTGCCAGCAAGAAAATGGGGATCACTCGCTTCCATACTGCGGAACAAATGGGCGACCTGTGGAACACATACTAATGGCACACCAACAATGTCAACTAGGAAGGTCATAGGATGGTTAAACTATGGCGTTCCCACTTATAAAGAACATCCTTCAATGAATTAGTAGGATCTACATGTTTTGGTGGTGTTAGTTTTGACAATACAGTGGTGGATATTTCCCATTGGAACTTCCGAGGATTATTTAAACCAGTTGCTAACCTGCATCATTGGATTTACACCATTTGGGTTCATGTCAGAAAAACCTGGTTTTCGTAGCACTACATAATATGTGTAGTCAAACAGACATCCGCGATTGGGGAACATACAGCAGCAGTCAAAACCACTGGCCAGATGGACACAGTCCAACAAGTTCTACACTTTACATATGCACATTGGTGTCCATTGTAGGACCCCAAAAATTGATCCGTACGCCACATCTACCAGCTGCGATCGAGCGACCTTGAAGGAGTGAACAGCCGTGACTACGGCACAGCTAGACATATGCACCACCAGCGTGTTTAAGGTTGATGACAAGTGTCCATGAAATGCAGGACATATGAACAGAAATCCCCAGATTGTCGAGTCCATAGAAGTGTGTCCACATCCCAGTCCTGCACACATGAAGGATGTGTAATGGGTACCATCGAGGGTTGCAGCCATGGGATCCTGGGTATGCAGAAATGGGGCTCGGTGTTGTTTGGCAGATAATCCGTTGTCCCGCCCCGTGGGAGGGATGTGGGTATAGCACATGCCTTACTCCCCTCTAATAATGCAAAGCATCCACCGGATAATGCTAAATGCAGGTGTGAAATGTGTACAGCCCTATACCAGTGTCCAGTAGGCAATTCCCACGGATGGACAAGTGTACGACCAAGATGGAACCCATAACTGCAAACCTGGTGGAATTACACAGCTGCAGTAAGGCATAACACAGGGAATACAGATAGGGACTACAGTAGACACTCCCCATACAAAGTCAGACCGCCGTGCGAATACCGGCATACACAGCACTCAATCTGCCAGCACCAAAATGGGGATCACTCGCTTCCATACTGCGGAACAAATGGGCGACCTGTGGAACACATACTAATGGCACACCAACAACGTCAACTAGGAAGGTCATAGGATGGTTAAACTATGGCGTTCCCACTTATAAAGAACATCCTTCAATGAATTAGTAGGATCTACATGTTTTGGTGGTGTTATTTTGACAATACAGTGGCGGATATTTCCCATTGGGACTTCTGAGGATTATTTAAACCAGTTGCTAACCTGCATCATTGTATTTACACCATTTGGGTTCATTTTAGAAACACCTGGTTTTCGTAGCACTACATAATATGGGTAGTCAAACAGACATCCGTGATTGGGGAACATACAGCAGCAGTCAAAACCACTGGCCAGATGGACACAGTCCAACAAGTTCTACACTTTACATATGCACATTGGTGTCCATTGTAGGACCCCAAAAATTGATCCATACACCACATCTACCAGCTGCGATCGAGCGACCCTGAAGGAGTGAACAGCCGTGACTACGGCACAGCTAGACATATGCACCACCAGCGTGTTTAAGGTTGATGACAAGTGTCCATGAAATGCAGGACATATGAACAGAAATCCCCAGATTGTCGAGTCCATAGAAGTTCGTCCACATTCCAGTCCCGCACACATGAAGGATGTGTAATGGGTACCATCGAGGGTTGCAGCCATGGGATCCTGGGTATGCAGAAATGGGGCTCGGTGTTGTTTGGCAGATAATCCGTTGTCCCGCCCCGTGGGAGGGATGTGGGTATAGCACATGCCTTACTCCCCACTAATAATGCAAAGCATCCACCGGATAATGCTAAATGCAGGTGTGAAATGTGTACAGCCCTATACCAGTGTCCAGTAGGCAATTCCCACGGATGGACAAGCGTACGACCAAGATGGCACCCATAACTGCAAACCTGGTGGAATTACACAGCTGCAGTAAGACATAACACAGGAAATACAGATAGGGACTACAGTAGACACTCCCCATACAAAGTCAGGCCGCCGTGCGAATACCGGCGTACACAGCACTCAATCTGCCAGCAATAAAATGGGGATCACTCGCTTCCATATTGCGGAACAAATGGGCGACCAGTGGAACACATACCAATGGCACACTAACAACTTCAACTAGGAAGGTCATAGGATGGTTAAACTATGGCGTTCCCACTTATAAAGAACATCCTTCAGTGAATTAATAGGATTAATGTCAATTGACCATGGAATACACCTAATCAACATCAAAGAACCGCTGGCACCTTATGGCACACAATCCAAAACACACATAGGTAGATGAAACAGTCAGTGTAGAAATTGTCCAGTACAGTGCCCAAATGGTATACAAAGGTTCCTTCATAGACAAGTAAGCGCTTTCACCCGTAGGCTCCGTCAGACTTACACAGAACATAAAAGCATCCAGGCTTTAAATATCCCTCCTTACACTTTCAATGGTCAATTTCTCAGCAAACAATGAACAATTAACCACAGCAAATAAAGCACAGATGCAATGTTAACTACACACACATATATTAACATCTCCAAAAACAACCTATTAAAACATGTATTATATGATATTGTACTATGCCTAATACTCATCAATCAAAGATCTAACAATATATATAGAAGATATGTATATCATATCAATGTAATACAGTGGTAAACAACTGAAAGAGTGGACTAATGTGTGTTAACTGTATATCTGTACCTAAACTACATTCCCGTTACTCGGGTTTAAGCCACCTGCTTCTCAAAAGAGGATTAATCAGTGTTTCATCAGTCAGCCCTGGTGTGTGGTCAACTCTCCACCTAATAATCCATCTCAATCCGCATTCTAAAGCATAGATGAGGTCCCCCCTCTGGTATTATAACCTAGCCTTTGTAAAACACTGAATGTAAACGAATGCCTTGTGATGTGCTCATAGCCGGCCATAGGCATACGCCAATCCTGCGGCTGCCTAGGGCGCTGCACTAGTAGGGCCACCTGTCTAGTAGGTATGTCATGTAGGTACACCAGGATGGGGGCAGCATGTGTTGTGGTGGTGGGCGCCATGGAGCCCTATAGCCTAGGGCAGCGGTTGATCTAAGGCCGCTGCCGTAGGAGGGGTAGTACGGTCTGCAGGTATGTGCTGAAGTGCACATGAAACAGCGGTCTACAAGGATTACCAATAGTGGTGACACCTGCACAGACGGTTATAGCGGGACACACACATGACCATGCATACAGCACAGATAGACATACACACACCATAAACAGGCAATTATACACAAGGTTTATGGCATGTACGGGTACAGTGTCAGTACAGCAAGGATAGCTGTCTGCCACGATATCCAGCAGTTGTCTCTAGGGCGTTCTGGAATACGGACGTTGCATGGACAATGAGTGGATATGCATCGTACCACAGTTCTATGTGTCAGCTGTGCAAATATGCGATACATGGGACAGACAGCTGTCCATGCAAGAGCAGCGCTATGGGCACAACATAGGTATGTATATATACAATGAGAGAGATACAGACGGACACATGTGGCAAGGCCGTGAGTGTAACGTACACAGCATCACCACACCACAGCAGGGTGCACGTGGAGAACACGCTACGGAGGTCACCATCCACAGCAGGCACACAGGCAGTCCACGAGCTGCGTCTCACCATCCACAAACACAGGGATGGTGGCAGGATATAAGTGTTCTGCGGAAACTCTAAAGCCATACCCTATGAACCCATGCGGCTGGGAGCATAGACACACACACACATCTGGCAGGCATGGTGATTGACCACACCCCCACATACCCACCCGCACAACAGTATGACACAGGTATGGAACATGTTACGTGGACCACTGAACACAGCACCGTCAGAGGCACACGTCCAGGTGGGTGACAACATCCGTAAAGGAATATCTGCCGATAGCCAAGGTATGTGTTGCCAAGCGTCTAAAATAACTACACTCTACTAGGGCAGCTGTGAACACACACACCCCACACACACCAAAGGGCTGGGAGTCGAACCTACGCCTACCTACATGAGCACACTACAGCATGATGCATTTACAGAACGTGCTACCGAGATTACTGAGCGCAGTGCTGTCAGAGGCATACTTCTAGGTGGGTGACATCATCCGTAAGGGAATAGCTGGCAATAGCCAAGGTATGTGTTGCAAACTGTCTAAAAGCATGTTCATCTGCAGAGGCAGCTGGAAAAACCACACACACAGGGAAGGGCCGGGAGTCGAACCTACGCCTACCTACATGAACACACTACAGCATGATGCATTTACAGAACGCGCTACCGAGATTACTGAGCACAGTGCTGTCAGAAGCATACTTCTAGGCGGGTGACATCATCCGTAAGGGAATAGCTGACAATAGCCAAGGTATGTGTTGCGAAGCGTCTAAAAGCATGTTCATCTGCAGAGGCAGCTGGAAACACACACACACACCTCACACACACACAGGGAAGGGCCGGGAGTCGAACCTACGCCAACCTACATGAACACACTACAGCATGATGCATTTACAGAACGCACTACCGAGATTACTGAGCACAGTGCTGTCAGAGGCATACTTCTAGGTGGGTGACATCATCCGTAAGGGAATAGCCGGCAATAGCCAAGGTATGTGTTGCGAAGCGTCTAAAAGCATGTTCATCTGCAGAGGCAGCTGGAAACACACACACACACACACACACACACACACACACACACACCTCACACAGGGGAGGGCCGGGAGTCGAACCTATGCCTACCTACATGAACACACTACAGCATGATGCATTTACAGAACGCGCTACCGAGATTACTGAGCACAGCGCTGTCAGAGGCATACTTCTAGGCGGGTGACATAATCCGTAAGGGAATAGCTGGCAATAGCCAAGGTATGTGTTGCGAAGTGTCTAAAAGCATGTTCATCTGCAGAGGCAGCTGGAAACACACACACACACCTCACACACACACAGGGAAGGGCCGGAAGTCGAACCTACGCCTACCTACATGAACACACTACAGCATGATGCATTTACAGAACGTGCTACTGAGATTACTGAGCACAGCGCCGTCAGAGGCATACTTCTAGGCGGGTGACATCATCCGTAAGGGAATAGCCGGCAATAGCCAAGGTATGTGTTGCGAAGCGTCTAAAAGCATGTTCATCTGCAGAGGCAGCTGGAAACACACACACACACACACCTCACAGGGAAGGGCCGGGAGTCGAACCTACGCCTACCTACATGAACACACTACAGCATGATGCATTTACAGAACGCGCTACCGAGATTACTGAGCACAGTGCTGTCAGAGGCATACTTCTAGGCGGATGACATCATCCGTAAGGGAATAGCTGACAATAGCCAAGGTATGTGTTGCGAAGCGTCTAAAAGCATGTTCATCTGCAGAGGCAGCTGGAAACACACACACACACACACACACAGGGAAGGGCCGGGAGTCGAACCTACGCCTACCTACATGAACACACTACAGCATGATGCATTTACAGAACGCGCTACCGAGATTACTGAGCACAGCGCTGTCAGAGGCATACTTCTAGGCGGGTGACATCATCCGTAAGGGAATAGCTGGCAATAGCCAAGGTATGTGTTGCGAAGCGTCTAAAAGCATGTCCATCCACAGAGGAAGCTGGAAACACACACACCCACAGGGAAGGGCCGGGAGTCGAACCTACGCCTACCTACATGAACACACTACAGCATGATGCATTTACAGAACGCGCTACCGAGATTACTGAGCACAGCACTGTCAGGAGGCATACCCCTAGGTGGGTGATATCATCTGCAGAGGCAAGGCAGCTGATAGGGAATGAAGACAGAGTGCGCAGTCACACAGCATGTTACCATCCCAAGGTGGGCATACAGTAACACGGTAGTGCTGCCGTCGGGAATACCAACTAACTACGGAGCAGTACATCACGACATGGATACGGGATGCACCACATACAGTATACCCTATGAGAGGGCATCCGGCGTGCACGATGTAGGCAGCCATTGTGGCATAACAACCACATATGACTCACCTGGATGGTCACCATGGCTATGCAGGATGTCATTGGCCATGGCTACATGCCTAGTAGCAGACATCGGTGCCGACTGTAGTGTGTACCCCCGAATGGTGTACTGGCCATGCCCTCACACCTAGCGGTTGCGAAGGTGTGACAGACATGCTCACGGGGTATCAACGCAGACGGGCGCGGTGTGCACTGTACTGTGTGTCCATCTACACAGCTGCTTACTGGGCAAGCTCAGACACTTAGAATCTGCACAGTGCAGACATGCATACACATGTGGCGAAATCATGGGAGGCAGAATGTGGATCGTCGTGTGTGTCCACCCACACAACAGCAACCCGGCCATGCCACAGACGTGGCGGTTGTGAAGGGGAAACAGGCATGCACACGGGGTATCAATGCAGACGGGCGCGGTGTGCACTGTACTGTGTGTCCATCTACACAGCTGCTTACTGGGCATGCTCAGACACTTAGAATCTACACAGTGCAGACATGCATACACATGGGGCGAAATCATGGGAGGCAGAATGTGGACCGTCGTGTGTGTCCACCCAGACAACAGCAACCCGGCCATGCCACAGATGTGGCGGTTGTGAAGGGGAAACAGGCATGCACACGGGGTATCAACGCAGACGGGCGCAGTGTGCACTGTACTGTGTGTCCATCTACACAGCTGCTTACTGGGCATGCTCAGACACTTAGAATCTGCACAGTGCAGACATGCATACACATGGTGCGAAATCATGGGAGGCAGAATGTGGACCGTCGTGTGTGTCCACCCACACAACAGCAACCCGGCCATGCTCACACACATAGTATGTGCTGCGCACCGTCCGGCATGCAGACGGAATGCACACACCACACGTCACGGCCAGGTAAACCCGTACACACGCACAGGGTGGACACACATGCAGTTACACGTACACACACAGATGACTGCACAGGCGTCACGGGTGCAGGCTGAACATGTACACACTGCAGTGAACACTGTAGCTGCCATGCCAGCACCATGTCATCGGTGCAGCAGTATGCCTCACAGTCCAGCAACAGCATGTGACTTATGTCCACAAGACTATGTGGCGGTGTACGTCCGTCGTGCAGAGTACACATGTACTATCAATGATTCCACAGGTGTGATGTAGTCCACCCATACCGGTATACATGGACAGGCATGCTCCACACATACCATGGGCCTGACACAGATATGACACATGACTGCAGCTGTACCACAGTGAAACAATGTCCGGATATGTCACATATGTGATTTCCTGGCTGTGTGCATGGACTGCACGCAGGACACATACGAAGCCTGTGATGTACCACATGCATAACACAGGTGTACGCAGTAATACACACACGAAGGGAAGGTGGACACATGTCTGTGGTATGCACCCCCTACAGGGTGTAGCGGTGTTCACTGGGACACATACCCTTGTACAGTTTGCCTGTGACAACTGTGATACCATACCACAGTCCATGTTCTATGTATGTCGACACTCATGTCACAACGTAGCAATGCATACACACATGGCAACAGGGGATACATGTGACACATGTACTGTGCACGGTGCAGCCGTACATGAGCGGTGTCCGGTGTCCATAACACAGTTGCAACCCCCTACCACATGCATACCCATCATGGGGGCCGTCATATGGTGGCATAGTAACAGCACGCATGGCAGTCTGTGTGTACACCATGTGTTTAAACACCTGTCCACATGCATGTGTGCAGGTGCTGGTCACAGGTGTGTCACACACCATCCTACCCTGCCATGTGCATACAGTCTGCTATGTCGCCTTTACATGACAGCGCTGCCATAATGCATACCCATCGGCCATGCGTCATCAACCATATGTCACATGGCCACTGTAACCCCTACCACCTCCCAAGTGCAAATATTGGCACAGCTGCCAGATACAGTGGTAGTACGCAGGATGCACTACATACCACTGCACGCCTGCACATATCCCATATAGCAGGTGTGTCATTCCTAGCACCAACATGTGTGCAGGAATGTGTGCCCATGTATGCCACAGATCGGGGGGACTATGTGCCACGTGCCACACATCACTGTACACCATGGTAGAGATCTGTACCTACCTCAGTGTGGGGTGCATGGATGTGGATGGTGCAGTACATGCAACACGTCACCCCTCCGTGTAGACATGTGTGGTCACCACCATGTCAGTGTGTCAACATGTGTGTATGTCTGCTGCCTGTTGTGAGGGTGTATGCAGAAATAGTGTTGTGACTGGACACTGACCACACAGGGTGACCATCCCGTACTGGTGCTGCATTGTACAGCCTTGTCAATGCCATACCTGTGAGCCTTAATGGCCACCTGTGCAAGACCACCCCCTGTGACATGGCGCGTGGGTGCATTGTCTTGTGAGGGTGCTGACCACACAGACAGGTGTCCCCATCTGCACACAATGGTGTGTGTGCCATAGAGGTGTACGCACCGCGATTGCAGACATATTCCTGTACCGGTACAGCATCCGACTGCTGTACACCACGCACCACAGCTGACAGGTGACACCTGCGGTCAGTAGCCAGCACACTGCGTACGACACCTGCAGAATGTCACCATACCTGTACTGTGTCATGCCATGTATGTGATGTCTCTGTCCACAGTAGCCTGTGGCACCGACCACAGGCGTCAGGTGCAGTATATGTGTGGACATGTGCGTCATGTACCGTGTAAGCAACGTTACACTGTATCTGGCTCCGTGCTCCGCAGGTTTATGTGTATAACCTCTCTTCTTGCAATCCCGACTGTCTGTTCTCTATATCACAAAAGCTCTGCACCTGCTCCCATAGTATTCCTACATAGGTAAAGTACATGTATACTAAATGGAGTACTACACTGGCCTAGAATCCCCTTGTGTACCCACTTCCCTATAGGTGCCTTCTGACCCAGTTACACAGAAAATGCATTCACATTCTCTGGCATGTCGAAGGGTCAATTGCTAGTGACCTCTCCTGTTCAGATGGTGAATCTGGGCATCCTGGGCACTGTTACAGGTGCCTCATGGACATGGACAAGCCGCACCTCCCCCACTGAACATAATACATGTGACAGATGCAACTATATAGCCAGACAGGGGGCTGTGCTCTCTCAAACCATGACCGGCAAGACCAAACGGGAGGGGAAGGACACCATGCACACCACAAACCCAGTGTCACATGTGACTATTGCAAATGCTAATCAAACACATGAACACACTAAGACATACCTGGAGGCACTGTTAAAACATGTCACGAACCTAACGAGCCCTCTGAAGCAGACACACAAGCAACTGCCTCCATAAGACATAGGACATGCAACACATAGTTCTCAACATCAGTGTGCTAAACAGTCAGAGCCCCAAAGGCAACACACACAATGCCAGACACACTTGTAATGGGTGACGCCACTGTCAGACACACCGACGTCCCACCCACCAGACTGAACAAGGGAATGATCACAGTAGGCTGCCTGTCGGGCGCTGGAATCCACCACATAACACATGCACTCAGGTCACTCCGCAGCATGTACAGGTATGATGCGGTCATTGCCCATGCTGGTGTCAACGACTGGAGACATACCACCCTGGGATACATTAAAGGAGACATAGAGGGCCACTCAGATTGTGTAGCCCAGGCCAGCATGTCCCTGACCCTGGGCAGTATCCCACCCTCATCAAGTATGATGCCACTATACTGGCTCCAAGTGGTCACCCTTGATAATGTGCCTGGTTACCGGTGTCAGTCTGAGGGGATCCAGATTCCTCATACCTGGGATGACATGCTTGGCATGCCACGCCCCTTCACAAGGTATGGCTCGCACCTGTCGCCCCTGGTCTTCAAGGGTTTGGCTAAGGCACCTGGCACCCCCACAGTGCCCACTGCAGGCAAGGCTGGAATGATAAATCTACCACCCTACACTACAAACCTGGAGAACAGACAGGGTAATACTGCTCAGTGCCAGTGGTCTACGCCCAAGCTGCACACCCTCAAATGCCCTCCTCAGTATGGAGGACATCGATGTCAGTGCTGTGACTGAAACATTGATCAGGGCTGCTGAGAGCACCCCAGCACTATCAGGTCATACCCCATATCACACGTTCAGGACCATAACCCGGACCTAACACAGAAGGAGGAGGAGTCTCCATTTCCATGAAGGATACACACACCTCCAGGTTGACAGAAATGCACGTAGCAGTGGGGAATATCCAGGTGCAATTAACCATGGGTAGGACTGCCCTACAGTTTGTTGCATGCTACAGACCACTCTCCCAAACCCAGGATACCTGCACAGCCTTCCTGAAGACACTTGTGAGTGTGAATGCTCTCACAACACCGTCATATTAGGTGACATCAACCACCCATACATAGACCGGGAACATTACCCAGGACACAACACCCTACACCAAAGGTTCCAGGTGTTCATACACCTGAATGCTGTGGAACAACCATGCACCATACCCACAAGGGGGGGAACTATACTAGTTCTGATCATCACACATGGGGACAACATGCTCCACACAGGATGTACATCCCTCAATGGTGAGGTCAGACCATATAGTGAACTCACTGGAGATCCGCATCCTGCACCCAACACCGGCATGGGAGACCACAGTGAAGACCTCTCCACAGCAAACTACACACATCATACGACTGGTGTGGTACCCTACAAGGCCTCCATGCCAGTGGTAAACACAGGCCACACTGATGAAACCCTTACAAATGCCTTCTATGAGTACCCCCAGGAATGTCTGCACCAAGCGATCCTGATAACATCAGGACCTTGTCCACCAAAGGCAGGCACATGATCTGGTGGACCCCAGCCATTGACAAACCGTACAACAAGAGTTGAAAGCTAATACATGACAGAGCAATATCAGTACCAGGGAAGGCATCACTGATTAATACCGGCGTTAACATACGATCACTCATACAATCATCCAAGGCCGCCTGTGGGACTGGTACTGCAAAGGACACATAAGACAACCATAAGGCCTTCCTTAGCTATGGTAGGAACATGGGTGGAAGCACACAGTTATGCCCGGAATTACTCCAGAATGGTACAATGATCACTGAACCCACAGACATTGCCAACAAACCAGCGGACATGTTCCATGCATACATCTACCCCCGCCCAAGGGGGACGTATCCATCCCACCAGAGTCTAGCCTCCCAAACATCCCGTATGCCCAGGAGAGAGCTGATATCTGTTAAGCAGTGAACACAGCATCAATGGGACCAGATGGTGTCCCGGCTGTGTGCTACACAACCTCATTGAGGCCCTCACCCCGCACATAAGGCTGCTGTTTCATCTTAGCCTTACTACGGGCTACGTCCCCGATGGATGGCATATGGCAACTGTGGTCCCACTACACCAGGGTAGTGCTCTTATGGACTCTATACATCCCTGCCCTATCAGCTTGACAAGCCTTGTCTGTAAAGCTGTGGGAGGTCCATACTGGAGCCCATAAATAAAGACATTGGTGTACAGCAAATACCGGAACATACCCACATCGGCTTAGTCAAGGGCAGATCCTGCCTCACAAACCTGGTTGACCTGTTTGGAGGAGTCACTAAGGCCATTGATGGGGGTATGTCGGTTTGCACAGACTACCATGACCTGGCGGGAGCGTTCAAACCACACTCCACGTGGGCATCATAGAAAGGCTCACCAGCGTAGATGTAGAGACATATGTCACACGATGGTTTGCCAACTGGATGGAGGTCAAACCCCACAGGGTTTGTGTTCCTGGTGCCATGTCAGACTCCAAGCTGGTCCCGAGTGGTGGCCCACAGGGCTCAGTCCTGGGCCCCCTCCTGTTCGGCATTCAACCTTCCAATGTGCATGCAAACATAGGGGGATTGTGGCAGACAAGGTATGCAGATGACTGCACACCAGCCACCATACTCAACACCCCATCAGACACGGACATCCACCTGGGGTCTCATAGAAATGGATAACTGGTTCCAGAGCCATGGCCTGATGCTACATGCCAGGGAGGGTATAGACCTACCCTTTGGGAAAGACATGTTCACCCCGAATTACCATATAGGTGGTAATCCATTAAACATGGTGGACGTGATCAGGGACATGGGTACCAAACCTGTCGGTAACCTCTCTCGACACTCACATTGCCAATGTGGTTGGGAAGACATTCCACTGTGCCCACCTGGTCATGAAGGGATTCACATCCACATCAGGGGAGGTCATTGTACCCCTGTACTCTTCACACATCAGACCAATGATTGGGTACAATGCCACATTTGGAATGTACCTAACCTGACACCTGCAGCACTCGGAAGGACCTCAAACATTCCACAACACAGGCATAAAGGTGCTGAAACATATGTCACACGCTGCCCGACTGAGGGGACTCCGGCTGTATACCTTCTCATACCGTCTGCTCTGAGGTGATCTGTGCCTGACATACACGGCCATGTCCGACCTGGGTGACATGGACATGTTCCATCTCCTAGGCTCCAAACAAACACAGGCACAGAAGCAACTGACAGAAACCTCAACATGGACATAAATAGGACATGCTGGAGGGACAGGGTCATTGCCCAGAGACCCCCTACAACATGGAAAAGATTCCCAGCCCATGTGAAGCAGAGCCCCTCACTGACTCTGTCCAAGAGTAATCCTGACGTGTGGATGGGTGATCGTAGGTATGCGCCAGGCATCATCTCTGTGTTACTGCTGGACAGAGGGACAGCGGACCGATGGATGTAGTATCCTCATCCTAAGGGGTGGTGAAAGCCACACACACTCTGGCTAGGCTTACACATGCCGTAGGGCACATAGCCTGGTATGTACCTATGCACCTATGTACCTATGTAGGAGTCCATGCAGTTGCGGGTACCTGTGGTATGCTGATATTGCCAGATGTGGCTGTGGGTAACCCACAGCTACACGTGGGGGACCGATAACAGTGCTCCCAGTAGGCACATGCAAGTACACCATATTAGGCATACAGGTTAACAGAACCAACATGGTGCTACACATGTAACCGTCACGCATACCATGTACACAGCTCAATGTATGCTGCACCTGCACTACATGGTATGTCTGCTGCATGATGTCAGTACACAACCCACGTCACATACGCACCTGTCACCTGTCATACACAACCACTGCAACATACACATCACGCACTATGCGGACACAGGTATCACATACACCTCTCACTAACTTGTCCACCCTGTGCATCAGAATATATTTGTATAACTGTGCACCGATGGTGTGGATGACAGTGCTGCGGCAGAGGCTTCATCATATGCCCAGGGTGATATGTGTGCCAGGGGCATAGGCTGTACCAATGGATGACATCATGTGTGTGTGTGTAAGGGCTGGTGCATTTACTGGGCATGACTGTGCAGAATGCATGTGGATGTGGTGGAGCCCTACAGTTGTGTCTGCTGTGTGTGGGTATGTGTGTACACAGTTCAGCCATCTGTGATGCCTACACGGGGTATACTTGGCAGCCCCAGACTGTACACTGCAGGTTGTACGGCTCACTGTGTCCGCCTGCGGCCACGTGACCCGTGCCTGCCTGGGGTCGCACGGGCACTACCGGGTGGAGGTATGGAGTGGCCACTCTCCGATGACACATGTCCGCTGGAACCGTGTCCACGCTGGGACTGGCCAGGGCCATGTCCACGTGGCCTGCTGTGTCCTGGTGTGGTTGGTGTAGCACCAGCTGCACTGCTGCTGCTACCAGCACTGTGTGAGTGGGCATGAGAGGTGGCACGCACACGTCGACCTGCACTAGGTGGTGTTGCTGGCCTATGGCCATGTGTCCTATGCCTCACTCCTACCAGGTGTTCCAGCACAGACATCTCACGCTCGCGGATTGACATGCCTCGGTCGAGGATTCCAACCATCTCACCTAATCGCCTATCCAGAACATCAGCAAGCTGCTGTTGAGCATTTGCCAATGACTGGATGTTCTCATTTAGGGAACGGATTGCGGCCCTCTGCAGTCTTTGCCCTTCTTGGTTCTGCCGTTCAGCACGTGCCTGTGCCGCCATTACAGTCTGGAACATGCGTCTGGTGATACCAGCTGCTGCACCCTGTACAGCAGGTGCATGTCTACCAGAGCTCCTCCTACGAGCAGCACCAGCCACATGCCTGTGTGGCACATCACCAGTCATTACACTGGCAACATGGTGTGTACCCGCACCTTCTGTAGCCACCACACATTCCTGCTCAATGCCAACAGATGCTGACTGTCCTTCCTCTATGGGCAACGGTGATGGTGTATGTGTCGGCATCAGAACCATGTGCGGAGATGAAGGGGACATAGGTGGGATGTTAACCAATGGCACAGCTTCTGCCCGTGACAACCCTGCCTGTGCCTCATGCATATGGTCATCACCGCTAGTATCTGTGGGGACACTAGCATCAGATGGACCGCAGGAGGGGAACGCACCTACACCACCTGTGAATACAAAGACATACTGTAAGATACATTACACACACACAAACACACACACACACACACACACACACGCAGACACACACACAGACACACACACACACACACACACACAGACACACACACGCACGCAGACACACACATGCAGAGACACACACACGCTGACACACACATGCAGACACACACACATGCAGACACATCATGCATGTGATATTGCAGATGGCATGCAGCATTCCCACACCACAGCTCAGTGAATGCAGGCCAGACATTAATAGTGGTAGTATGCATACTGCCCTGGGGTGCACACTACATCAAGCAGGTGTCATTTCAGTAGGCATGCAGTACACACATTCATGGTAGTTTGCATGCATCACCGTGATACACCGTGTGGCCACAGGCAGGTTAACAGTACACATGGCTGGTGTCACTTTGTCATGTACTCCGCCAACATGTGCGATAACATGTGGACATGTGAAAATGGTGTCCCACCACATGCACCGCATCAAACTGGACGTCACAGTGCAGTGTTATGTGTACAGGCTACAGATAGAATGCATGTGTAACAAAGATGTCTGTGCAGGTGTGGTTGGTGTGAGCTGTGTACATAGCTATACAGTGGGGAGTACAGGCACTGTGCCACTGCATGGCAGCAAGACACAGGTATGTTTCTGTGCGATGCGTAACATGGACGCATTGCATTGCCATGTCTGCAACACAGTCATGCTGTTCCACAGCATGTATATGGTAGACATTGGTGGCACCTCCAGTGGCTGCAGACAGGCATTGCGGTTGTCTGGTGTACCACATCAGATGTACAGGTGGTCCACTACAGCTATGATCGCAGTATGTGTGGACAAAGTGCAACGGTGACTACCCACTCCAGATGTACTGTGTGGCAACATGCCTGTGGGTATCCCCCATGGCCATGTTTGACTGGGTCATGGACAATTGTGTGTGATGGGCATCGTGTACACATCCCTGTGGTGGCCCATGTGACATACACCCATACTAGTCTGAGGTGTCACAATCCTGAAGGCTATGCAGACAGTGTGGATGTCTGCTATGTCGTGCGTAGGTCATGTCATGGTGTGACAATGTTGCAGACAGAACACCACGTGCATGGGACATGTCATGTGCCATGTCACAACGTGTGCACACAATGCAGGGGCATAGGTCACATTGGTAACACCTGTGTGCTGGCCAGATCACAGCTCACTATGTGGTACTGTGTGCATACCGCAAATGGCATTCCGATGCATACTACATATGCAGCCATTGTAGAACACCTCCACCATTGTATGCATAGCTGACTGCACATATCACACCGATGGGTTATGTGGTGTCATGCCGGTGTATACTAACGGTTGTTTCTACTGTACATGGGTGGCGTGTGTGTCGGGTGGTGCAACCTGTATACCGTGACTGGAGCAGACCCAGGTGTGCATGTCATACCTGGCCACATGGAGAATATCTATACACTGTAACATGCCTATTACTAGCAACAGTCTCACCTGCGACAGACCCATGGCTGTGCGACACGCCAGAGGTACCTGTATAGGGGCGACACAACAGTATACACATTATCCATTACTGTAGCCACAGTAAGCACTGTGCATGTCACATCATGTACATGTGTGGTAGCATGTGTTAGGAACATGTCTGCAAACACAACGTAGCATACTGTAGTATGCAGCTTGTGTGGCCATATACCTGGCATGTGTTGGTACATTATGTGGTGTACTGTGACACCCACACCTACGTCAGTTATCACACACACATGCAAGACTGACTTACCAGGCAGCTCCAGGCTCGTTGGTTGGGAGACACCCACCTCCACGATGGCAGCGAGTGTTTCTGCATGATGTTCCCTGGGTGTCCCCAGACTGGCCAGGAGCTCCTCCGTGTGTGTGAGTGGGTGCTGGCTTGGTGGCCCACCACCTGTCCCACCTTGTTCTCTGGCGATTGCGGCGGCACGCTGTTTCGTGTGCCGTATTAGGTCTGTGCAGTCTCTGCGTATTTGCTGGTAGGTGCGGTTGTTGCCACCCACATTGTTCACCCTCCTGCGCATATCCTGCCACACGTCATCCCGCTGATGTGCTTGCTGTGGAACATGGCTGAACAGCAGCTCATAGTTGTCGTGGAGCAATGGTATAATCACGTCATCCTCCTGGCGGCTGAAGGCTGGCAGCCGTGAACGTGGCATTATCTGTAAGACATAATGATGGTGACAGGTCACATTTACACTGATGTACTGGCATACCGCTGAACATACATTGCTATGACATGTACGACATCTGCACAGTAATCTCTGCGATGCATCATGGCAGTGACACAGCTGACGTGTTGCTGTCACACCATTAAGCAGTGGGTATCATATCATATCATATCTGTGTGTCAACTCATCACACTGTACACACACCATGTTGATGGTAACCTGCTGTGGACATGTTACCTACCTGCACCTGTGTTCATACCAGTTGGCACGTGTCCCAATGTGCACACAGTTCTTCTGTTCACCTGGATGCTGTGTATATGTCACTAGGCATCACGTACGCAGCCATTATGAACATCAGCGGTGGCACTGCACACATACACATGGACACCTGTACATGCATGTGTTGTGCCATGTACATCTACACAGCACTGTACGGGTGTTGGACAACCTGCCACAGCTCACCTGTATTGCACATGTGATACACATGGGACATTGTGTAACCATATGACATTAGCAGGGAAGGTCATGCATAGCATGTGCGTGCGCACGTTGTACACACCAACACACAGCACCTGTGACACCACAGAGTGCATCAGTGCCACATTACTGCTGTGGACGGTTGACAGTGCAAGTGCCATTTGTCCATCACACCATGTATGACTGTGATAGCACGCGCAGCCTTGCTGGGCAGGGCTGCATGGTATGGCAGGGTATGTCACATACATGGCACAGGGATGTGTCCCACCTGGGGGGGTACTGATATTGGCAGGGTGGCTGTCCATTCCATATGTCATTGCTATGTGTATATGGACATTACACATGTCTATCATCATGGTGTGGACAATGGCCTTATGCAAGGTAGGCAGCACGCTGCTTGGTGGGGGTGTGTATGGTGCATGCAGGTATCGCACATCCATGCATACACATTACCCCTGACAGGTGCTATGTGCTGCGATATTGTTCAACACAGTGCTGTATGTGCCCACACTGCTATCCCGTGCACATGGATGGTTGCCTGGCCTGACATGGGTACCACATATGTCTACATCCAGTGCCTGCTGCAACCCCCATGTCAGCTGGTGCACCACACAGCGCCATCCCTCCCACAGGGAGCGTGGTGTTGGGCACAGCATAGGTATCCATGTATGGGGACAGGGATGTTCACATAGCAGGAGCACTGATGGTATCATCCATCGGACCATACACGTATGACGCACACCTCACACACAGCCCATTCAGTATGTTGTTCGCAACACTGACACAGCTATACTGCTAGGCCAGGGACATTCCCAGACGTACATACACAGATGCGTGAACATCTGTCTGTGGCATGGGCTACAATAATGGTGGGGTTCAACACATAATGTGTTTGAGTGTGGCTGGCGCAGACGTTCTGTGCACATGTCTGCACAGTAAGCCTGTTCTACAGTAGCCAGCGGTGATGTGCTGTGCACATGTCAATGCTGCACATTGTGTTGGTGTCTGTCTGTCCACAGGCCAGTGGTGGGACACACAGAGGTATTAGTGAACATATATGCATGCCACCCTGTACTGCTGTACTGCTAGCTTCTCGGGTGCTAACGTGTCATGGACATGCACACCTTACCCGAACAGGTGGTAGTGGGTTGCCACCCGTACCCATCTCCTCTTGTGGGTTGCTATGATCCAACACCCTCTTTGTATTGTATGTTCAGGCTATGCACCTGTGTGGGGCATGTGGGCATGCAATGCACTACTGCGTACCTTTGCACCCATTGCAGAACATGTCACACAGGTACACTGGCAGCCATACACTTCACAGCTTGATGACGGTACAACACGTGTTGTACACACGTGACACATATCCTGTGGGACATGGTCATATGTACAGGCATGTCCAACAGTCACGTACCACTGCTACCCCTACATGATGGATATGCAGTACATGTGGCGGTACAGCAACTGTCACATGTAGTCGTGCAATGCCCCCCTACCTACATGGTGTGGTACTGCCTGTGGGGGATATGTGTCTGCATCCATGCTGTGGCCATAGCTGACAGTTGTACATCGATATGTGCAACACACCTCATTTGGTGTTCTCATGGGTACATGTTCAACATGGCTCCGCATTGTTTGTGTCTGTCACACAGTCAGTGTTGTACATGGTTTACATGCCAGCCATGGCTTACTGTGTATGATTCCATGCACTTCATTGGGATACCAGCATTATACATTATAACAGCGTATTCCAGCCATCACATAGGCTTCCTAGATGACACTGTTAGCCAGCCAGTAGGAGGTGTTCCGCCATCTGCACATAGGTCACACAGTACGAGGGTGGCTGACACCCATTCTGGGGACAGGGTTCTGACAGCTGTGGATGGGTGTGATGCTGTCGACAATCATGACTGTGCCTGATGGTCACATCTGGATGGGTAACATTCACAACACACACCTACCTTCACGTAGTAACACATCATCTACAACAACGGACATTCCTGCCAGAACAATGTGTGCAGTATGTCTGTATGACCACTGCAGGCACCACTGGTGGCCCCCAGCATGGCAGCCAACAGCACCAGTGTATATCCCGTGGAACCATGGGTTACACCATTCACAACACACCTGTCTCAGATGACCCTGTTGTGGATCACAGTGCAGTTCCACACATCATGTTACACTAGGCGTCATGCACTGATATGTTGTGGACGTGTGAACGGCTGTGCAACTCAACATATGCACACATGACACATCACCTGGTACAACATGTCTGTCATACAACATGTTATTGTGACCACCTTGTGATGGCATTATACAGGCTACGTGTACTGGGACATGTGATGGCTCCCCGGTATATTCACCCTCTGGGTGTGTGTCTAGCCAAGTGTACAGTAGGCAGTGGTCTGAACACAGGGACACTGTACATTGACCTACTCTGTCACTGCAACTGTTGACTATGCTCATACTGTACTTATACAGGCATGTGGTATCTGACCACTATGACAGTCCTGGTCGACCACACTGCTGCGGACATCTGCCTGGGGTGTGGAGCACACATGTACATCTTCGCATGCTATACTGCCTCTGTGGCGGTGTCACATGACTGTCACCAGCAGGGCTGTAACAGGCAGGCACGGCATGGGATCATGTGGGACAATGCTTGCACCTTCCACTGTGCTGCACACAAGCAAGGCACACACACTAGTGCACCATTCACATTTATCTGCAGTGCCTGGGACCTGCCTCCATGCTCTGCACACCACATCTGCAAGTACAGATTGTACACGGATCATACCTCCCAGGCACATACTTGGACTGCAACACACACAGGTGAGGGGATCCCACATCACACAGTGTTTTGCACACATACTGGATATTTGCCGAACACAATGCATCGTAGGTGCTCCATGTTCAGATACCCATGTTTTTGACCGCTAGACACATTGTAACACGCAACAGAGCTTACACTGTACACCACAGGTTACATGCTGTCTGTGTTGTCATACTGTACATTGGGCCTCAGACAGCTGATACTGCCATGTGCTGACAGCAACCCACACTTCCCTAGAATGGACACCCATGTACCCACACATGCTTGAGGCATGCACTCCACCTAGTTGGGTGACACATTACACAACATATACCATACCTACACTACCCTCAGCATGCACAATACCTCCATGTGTCTGGTGTGTTAAACCTGGGGTTATCCCCCCTTTGGTAGATGAACATATATGCTTCACGGCCCTGCTAGCCACACCCTGGACACACACCCATCGCAGCATACATGGAACATGTGTTCTACAGCCAGTACTACTGATGTCTGCTGACAGGGGTTGTTAATGGCATGGCACCCCGGCAGATGGACAGTGTACATAACTATGCTGACACATACCACAGTGCACTTCCTTAGCATGTACGCAATGGTAGGGACCATGCTATTCCACACAGAGACATGGCGGTACTGGCCTTTTCACAGATGCCACGGTGGTGGTCATGTTCCATGCACATCTGCTGTATGGGCACATGTGCAGGCTGTTGCACGGTGGTGTATATTCACATGTGTGGGGTGCATCACTTGACAGCCATGGTGGGTCCTCGTGGACCATCACATGCTCCAAGGCTAGCTACCTACACATGACTGCTGCACATTGCAGTGTGGGTCCTCAGGCAGTGTGGTGGTATGTCTGTGTTGTTTGGCTACATCCACATTCGATGTCGCGTACAACAGTCACCCAGGCATTGCAGACTGAGATAATGTTGGCAACATGCCAGGCAATGGTGTACTTACCAACAATACACACTCTCACTCACTACAGGGTTGCAATCCATACATGGACATCGTAGTGTCCCTGTGGCCGCATACATGGTACTGCCATGCACACGTTATGTCCTCAGACACTGTCCCAATGTCACCTTCCGATCTCCCTAGCTGTTATGTCCCGCCAACCTGTTTGGTATGTGTCTCCACACCAGCCCACTGAATTCACTGCTAGCCTGTTGTCGGACATTGTGTACCTTGACCGTCACACTGCCGCATCTATCGCACTACACATGGGTGCCACTGCATTGCACGTGTGGGACTGCATTCGTACACCCATGACTGGACCATTCTGTATGGCACTGGGGCACATCCTCACAAACGTGCTTCACACACTCATTGATGACCTCCATGCCTTTACTGGCACCCTTGTTGGGCTTCTGTGTGCCACAGCACGCCACATACACATGCTGGCCACCTGTCATACCATTGCATGGGTGGTTGGTGTGGTACAGAGGGCAACAGATCAGACATTGTCCTCACATTCCCCTTCAGCACCATTCCATGTTCTGGTATTGGCAACGTACACATCCACCTGCACATCATACCCTGTGTCTCAGGATGTAAGGCTATATGACTCCTGGACAGGACACACAGTGGTGCAAGCATATCATGCTACCTACTACATGTCAGGTACATATGGCATTACACAGTCCTCAGTCATGGGGCCCCTCATGTTCACTATTTGCTTACATACACAACATGCTGTCACAGAGTACTGTCCATGCCTAGATATCCCACATCTACATACCTGGCACCATTATAGCTCCACCAGCTCATACTGATAACAACCGTATGGGTGTCAGTGTGGCAGATACATCATGTGGGTGTCATGGCATCAGGATGCATGACACATGGTGCATGCACATCACCTTTCCTAGCAACATTCATCCCCTGAGTTTCCCATGGGTACTGTCCCCCATGCATATCAAATTGTACATGGTTGCTGTACACACAAATGCCCCACATGGTGCTGTGGTTACCGTATTCCACTGTGGCATGGGTACACATCTGCAGGGCCACACCTATCTGTACTGTGTGTGATGCTGGTACATAGGTAGCCATTGTACCTGTGGCATACACACATCTACACACGGGCAAGGTTACAATACCACATTCGTGGTGTACCTTCCACAATGGCTATGACTTTACATGGCACAGCATTGTCATGCCATGATGTGTACCAGGCTCAGACAGTTTACATATGCGGCTGACAGACGGAAAACACATCTGTACACATCTGCATACCACATACGCAGGGGTGTCTTCTGCTCTGACATGGACCATGTTCTCCGCATTACTGATGCATGTAGTACTCATACATGGCAATTGCAGTGGGCAGTGTGAACGGACCACTCATGGATATGTGCACACATGCCACATTGCATGGGCTGGGCTTCTGTGTTACTTCCGTAGACACAACACACACCATGCTGTGGAACATAGGTCCTGTGCACATCCCACAGGGACACACAGTGGCACTGTTCATGTGATAGCTCCCTTGCTGTTTGAGTGACACGTAGTCATGGTACCACCACAGCAGCAGTACTGTGTAGACATGCAGTTGACACCCACCTCTGCTGTTCACTGGACACTACCATGGGGGGTGACACTACTGTGTACACTGCACATGTGTTTACACATGGACCTGCCGGACTTCATTGTTGCCCACATTGCACCTGTAACAGATCGTTTGGCCATGGTTACTTGGTGTTCCATCCATTTCGGATGGCTATTATGCTACTACTCTGTCCCATATCTACAGGCCATACGTATCCTGTTATTGTACATACCAATAGGCAATAACTCCATTATGCATGATATGCCTGTGATACTGTGAATGATGTCTGTCATATCCACCATGACAGCTTTACATTACACATAGTTGACATAGTATCCCCTACTGCAAGGCATACGTGCGCCAGGCCATTACGTATGACATCGATGGTATATGCCCATACACATGTGTGCTGTGACAGTATACATACATGTCCTATCCCCTGCTATGGCACTTCCTTGTTGGACATCCACTGCCAGCATCGGCGTGTGGTGGCATTGTTCTCTGTTATGCCCCCCTGTGGCAGCCCTTGTGTTATCCCAGCTGTGTACATGATGTCCCACTGCTGTTAGCATGCTCGTCGTTGGCATGCTCAGCAGGATAGCACTACATAACCACCTTTCACCACTCTCTGCATTATGGACAAGTATCATTACTTACAAACACCATTCACATACAGTACAGCTTCATACACATCATGCGTTACACACCTGTACATATCGTGGGTTCTACATACTTTGTCAGTGTTTCCTTCCGTTTTTCATTGCGTGTATCGCTATTCTGATTTGTTACTGTATCCGTTGTGGAGTACTGGTTCGGTATGAGCATACGGTTTGAATATCCTGGGAGTCATCCTTATATCCGTCGATACCTGCAACATGTAGGTTCATCCCACCAGTAGCTGTTCCTCAGTGTGTACTTGTGCGCATATCACCTGTGCATCTACTCCATTCGTACACGCGTAACTAGGGTATGGTTGCATTCCTCACCTGGGCGTTGGCTATTTGCCCTACCTTCGTGGAGATGGTCTGTATTGTGTTATGTTATGTGTAACTGCAGGCGCTATGTGTGGTGACAGGTACATTTCGCAGTGGTGTTAGCCTTGGATTGTGTGTGTTGTGTATGTTATTATGTTCGACATGTGGGTGTCCCTGTCTGGCGGCGTCTGTTGATGGCGTTTGCATTCGGATGTGTAACATAGCTGTTGTATTCCTTTAAACAACGGATGCAAGTATGCATCTGCTGTTGATAGTGTTTGCCACGCGAGATGTTGCGGTTATGCAGCTGTCATTGACTGCCTGTATGTTTGTGCTGCTATTACGGCTTGTATCCCTTTGATATGTGCGATGGGGAATATCGGAGGTTGTAGGTGACGGATACTGGTTGTGGGCCTTGCATCTCTACATACACGGTATGCTTGTCTGTGTGCTCCATCCCTGCCTGGGGAGTTGACAGTTACTTGTCTGTTGTTCTGGGAGTGTAGGTTGTGTTGTTGTCATGTGGTGTCGGTATCACCTGCGTGTGTGCTTCCTGCATGTATTCCTCTGTCACATTGGTGGTATATCTGCGGTTGTTTGTATGTGACAACTATCCCTTGTCATTCTGTCCCAGATATTTACAGTCATTGTGGTCCTGTACTTGGGATGGCCTGTTTGCCAGTGGTTGCCACCTATTCAGGTGGTGATTGCTTGTTTGACACTTGTAGAACACACAGCGGTGTTTACGTCCGACACGTGGCCACGATCAGTACCGGGTAGCACATGCGTATTTTCGCGGTACATACCTATTGCTGTGTAACTTTGCCGACGTATCGTTTTGCAATTAGCATATCGGTGTCATACATACGGTCATGATTAGTACATATGTCCTTTCCATTTCATGTGGGGTATATTTCTGTGGTACATTCTGGGACATTTTCACTTTGCATCGTTATCGCCGCCACACGCCTAGCCAGGTGGGGCTCCCAGTACTACTTTGGGACTACTGGTGTACATACGCCTGTGGCTACTGTACTGTATGCCTACACATGTTATTCCACTCCGCCTCTCACATGGCACCAACATACACATTTTACAGTGGCACACACATTACACTCGCAGCGAAACACACGGCACCCTCGCACACATACACATTGCGGCAGTCACAGGGACGGTTGCACACAGTACCTGCATGGGTCACATCACCGGCGGCAGTGTCTACCTCCCCCCTCATATCATCATAGTATTACCCGCGCATGTACTGTTACTGTACTGTGGCCTGGCGATGATTCCAACTCGCAGTTATGCATTTCGGTATGTTGACCTTTCCATGGGTGGCGGTTTCCTCTTCTGTTAAACCTCACGGATGCTCAGGTTGTCTTTCACTATGTATACTATGTACAGATATCGCGTGTTACTTCTCTGTCACCTTACATCCCTCTGATTCCCGGTCTTACCTGTTGTACTTATATGTATATGTGTACATATATCTCTATGTATGTAATTATATCTATCTACATATCTGTATATGCACATATCTACATGTCTATATGTATACACCTTGGCGACGGCAGCATACAGCAATGCTGTCTGCTGTAGGACCTGCGTACGGTTCAGGTGTTGGTGTTCCATGCTCCGCTGGCTGTTGGGTGTGCAGTGTTTGGGTGCTGCCTATGTTGGAGTCACACATGGGGCCACCCATACGGTACTTATGGGTGGCCATGTTTGTGTGCCATCCATTTCACTGTGTGTGCAGGTAGGGAGGTGTCAGTCCATGGGGCCTCGCTGTCAGAGTATGTGCTATCACGTTCCCTCTTTGACAGGGCATAGACATATTGGGTACACCTCCGCCTGCCTACTGGGGCTGGCACAGTGTGTTCATGGTCCTGAACCCTCTGTGCCTGGACTGGCCTTGGCAGTTGTGGTGGGCTTTGTGGCCCTTCACCATTATGTCCCTGCAGCAGCTGCTTCCGCAGGATCATATTATGTAGTATGGCACATACTATGAATATGTGGGCATATGTGCCTGGAGAGTACTGCAGGGCTCCACTGGATGTATCCAAGCACCGGAACCGTGATTTCAGCATCCCAAACACACGCTCTATGATTATTCTGGTTTGTGCGTGTGCCTCATTATGGCGTTCTTGCATGTGTGTGTGTGCATTTCTGATGGGAGTCATCATCCACGGCTCCAGTGCATAGCCAGCATCCCCCACAAGGTGGCCTTGTGGGATGTCCCCCCTGGCGAATACCTGGTACAGCTGTGAGGCATGCCAGATATGGGAGTCATGGTAGCTTCCAGGGCTGCCAGCACACACATCCATGATAATGCCCTGCGCATTGCACACGACCTGGCAATTGATGGAGGGGAATCCCTTGTGGTTTATGTAGTGTCTACCCTGCTCCCCAGGTGGTGACTTGATTTGTATGTGCATACAGTCTATCGCACCCAGTACCTCCAGGTATTGTGCCACACGGTGGAAGTGGCACATATTGCTAGCCAACTCCTCCTGAGATCTGGGGAAGTATATATGCTCATTGGCATGTGGTAACATGGCATCCAGAAACTGGTGTAGTACCCTGGATGCTGATGCCTGTGAGATGCCCATTATATCCCCAGTTGGCCTTTGAAAGGTACCAGTGGCCAGTATTCGCAAGCTTACACATACCTTTGTGTCCACTGGGATGGGCTCCCCTCTGTTGTTTCTTGTTCTCAGGCGTGGCCGGCACAGCTCCACTATTTGCTGTAAAGTGTCCCTATCCACCCTGTAACGCTCTACTATCTCCAGGTCTTGTAGCCCCTGGTAGGTTACCCTTGGTCTGAACACTCTCCTTCTCCTCTGAGGCCTACGGTAGTTGTCGGCACCTCCTCCACAACTCCGTCTGTCTCTAACACATGCTGATGGATCACGGCCATGGCGGCACCCAACATGTACATTTTAAAAGTTCCCCGTGTGTTTACACCTATGGTGCGCTTGGGAATACACGGCTGTGTGTTGTGTGCATTCACACTTTATACTGTTGTGCTGTACACCGGTGATGTCATAGGGTGTGTCAGCGGCCGTATCTGGGGATTATCTTCCATGTTTTATCATTGGCACTGCAACGCTGTTGCCTTTGGTGTTGCATTACTCTTGCCTGCAATGGATTAGCTTTCGACCTTACCTTCCTGTTTCTGGGGTTG
>NC_056731.1:578591258-578613758 GCF_019279795.1 Protopterus annectens
CATATGCCTGTTAATTGGGGGGTTACCCAATTACCAATTTAGGCAATTTTTAACTCCCCCATTTAAATGCTTTGGAAAAATTTGCCCTGTGATACTGTGAATGATGTCTGTCATATCCACCATGACAGCTTTACATTACACATAGTTGACATAGTATCCCCTACTGCAAGGCATACGTGCACGTCAGGCGCACATTACGTATGACATCGATGGTATATGCCCATACACATGTGTGCTGTGACAGTATACATACATGTCCTATCCCCTGCTATGGCACTTCCTTGTTGGACATCCACTGCCAGCATCGGCGTGTGGTGTGGCATTGTTCTCTGTTATGCCCCCCTGTGGCAGCCCTTGTGTTATCCCAGCTGTGTACATGATGTCCCACTGCTGTGCACACGGTGTCCACAGTCGTTGGTATGCTCAGCAGGATAGCACTACATAACCACCTTTCACCACTCTCTGCATTATGGACAAGTATCATTACTTACAAACACCATTCACATACAGTACAGCTTCGTCATACACATCATGCGTTACACACCTGTACATATCGTGGGTTCTACATACTTTGTCAGTGTTTCCTTCCGTTTTTCATTGCGTGTATCGCTATTCTGATTTGTTACTGTATCCGTTGTGGAGTACTGGTTCGGTATGAGCATACGGTTTGAATATCCTGGGAGTCATCCTTATATCCGTCGATACCTGCAACATGTAGGTTCATCCCACCAGTAGCTGTTCCTCAGTGTGTACTTGTGCGCATATCACCTGTGCATCTACTCCATTCGTACATTACGCATCGTAACTAGGGTATGGTTGCATTCCTCACCTGGGCGTTGGCTATTTGCCCTACCTTCGTGGAGATGGTCTGTATTGTGTTATGTTATGTGTAACTGCAGGCGCTATGTGTGGTGACAGGTACATTTCGCAGTGGTGTTAGCCGTGGATTGTGTGTGTTGGGTATGGTATTATGTTCGACATGTGGGTGTCCCTGTCCTGACGGCGTCTGTTGATGGCGTTTTGCATTCGGATGTGTAACATAGCTGTTGTATTCCTTTAAACAACGGATGCAAGTATGCATCTGCTGTTGATAGTGTTTGCCACGCGAGATGTTGCGGTTATGCAGCTGTCATTGACTGCCTGTATGTTTGTGCTGCTATTACGGCTTGTATCCCTTTGATATGTGCGATGGGGAATATCGGAGGTTGTAGGTGACGGATACTGGTTGTGGGCCTTGCATCTCTACATACACGGTATGCTTGTCTGTGTGCTCCATCCCTGCCTGGGGAGTTGACAGTTACTTGTCTGTTGTTCTGGGAGTGTAGGTTGTGTTGTTGTCATGTGGTGTCGGTATCACCTGCGTGTGTGCTTCCTGCATGTATTCCTCTGTCACATTGGTGGTATATCTGCGGTTGTTTGTATGTGACAACTATCCCTTGTCATTCTGTCCCAGATATTTACAGTCATTGTGGTCCTGTACTTGGGATGGCCTGTTTGCCAGTGGTTGCCACCTATTCAGGTGGTGATTGCTTGTTTGACACTTGTAGAACACACAGCGGTGTTTACGGCCCGATACGTGGCCACGATCAGTACCGGGGTAGCACATGCGTATTTCCGCGGTACATACCTATTGCTGTGTAACTTTGCCGACGTATCGTTTTGCAATTAGCATATCGGTGTCATACATACGGTCATGATTAGTACATATGTCCTTTCCATTTCATGTGGGGTATATTTCTGTGGTACATTCTGGGACATTTTCACTTTGCATCGTTATACGTCGCCACACGCCTAGCCAGGGTGGGGCTCCCAGTACTACTTTGGGACTACTGGTGTACATACGCCTGTGGCTACTGTACTGTATGCCTACACATGTTATTCCACTCCGCCTCTCACATGGCACCAACATACACATTTTACAGTGGCACACACATTACACTCGCACAGCGAAACACACGGCACCCTTACCGCACACATACACATTGCGGCAGTCACAGGGACGGTTGCACACAGTACCTGCATGGGTCACATCACCGGCGGCAGTGTCTACCTCCCCCCTCATATCATCATAGTATTACCCGCGCATGTACTGTTACTGTACTGTGGCCTGGCGATGATTCCAACTCGCAGTTATGCATTTCGGTATGTTGACCTTTCCATGGGTGGCGGTTTCCTCTTCTGTTAAACCTCACGGATGCTCAGGTTGTCTTTCACTATGTATACTATGTACAGATATCGCGTGTTACTTCTCTGTCACCTTACATCCCTCTGATTCCCGGTCTTACCTGTTGTACTTATATGTATATGTGTACATATATCTCTATGTATGTAATTATATCTATCTACATATCTGTATATGCACATATCTACATGTCTATATGTATACACCTTGCGGCGAACGTGGCAGCATACAGCAATGCTGTCTGCTGTAGGACCTGCGTACGGTTCAGGTGTTGGCGTTCCATGCTCCGCTGGCTGTTGGGTGTGCAGTGTTTGGGTGCTGCCTATGTTGGAGTCACACATGGGGCCACCCATACGGTACACTTTATGGGTGGCCATGTTTGTGTGCCATCCATTTCACTGTGTGTGCAGGTAGGGAGGTGTCAGTCCATGGGGCCTACGCTGTCAGAGTATGTGCTATACGTTCCCTCTTTGCCAGGGCATAGGCATATTGGGTACACCTCCGTCTGCCTACTGGGGCTGGCACAGTGTGTTCATGGTCCTGAACCCTCTGTGCCTGGACTGGCCTTGGCAGTTGTGGTGGGCTTTGTGGCCCTTCACCATTATGTCCCTGCAGCAGCTGCTTCCGCAGGATCATATTATGTAGTATGGCACATACTATGAATATGTGGGCATATGTGCCTGGAGAGTACTGCAGGGCTCCACTGGATGTATCCAAGCACCGGAACCGTGATTTCAGCATCCCAAACACACGCTCTATGATTATTCTGGTTTGTGCGTGTGCCTCATTATGGCGTTCTTGCATGTGTGTGTGTGCATTTCTGATGGGAGTCATCATCCACGGCTCCAGTGCATAGCCAGCAACCCCACAAGGTGGCCTTGTGGGATGTCCTTCCTGGCGAATACCTTGTACAGCTGTGAGGCATGCCAGATATGGGAGTCGTGGTAGCTTCCAGGGCTGCCAGCACACACATCCATGATAATGCCCTGCGCATTGCACACGACCTGGCAATTGATGGAGGGGAATCCCTTGTGGTTTATGTAGTGTCTACCCTGCTCCCCAGGTGGTGACTTGATTTGTATGTGCATACAGTCTATCGCACCCAGTACCTCCAGGTATTGTGCCACACGGTGGAAGTGGCACATATTGCTAGCCAACTCCTCCTGAGATCTGGGGAAGTATATATGCTCATTGGCATGTGGTAACATGGCATCCAGAAACTGGTGTAGTACCCTGGATGCTGATGCCTGTGAGATGCCCATTATATCCCCAGTTGGCCTTTGAAAGGTACCAGTGGCCAGTATTCGCAAGCTTACACATACCTTTGTGTCCACTGGGATGGGCTCCCCTCTGTTGTTTCTTGTTCTCAGGCGTGGCCGGCACAGCTCCACTATTTGCTGTAAAGTGTCCCTATCCACCCTGTAACGCTCTACTATCTCCAGGTCTTGTAGCCCCTGGTAGGTTACCCTTGGTCTGAACACTCTCCTTCTCCTCTGAGGCCTACGGTAGTTGTCGGCACCCTCCTCCACAACTCCGTCTGTCTCTAACACATGCTGATGGATCACGGCCATGGCGGCACCCAACATGTACATTTTAAAAGTTCTCCGTGTGTTTACACCTATGGTGCGGCGTTTGGGAATACACGGCTGTGTGTTGTGTGCATTCACACTTTATACTGTTGTGCTGTACACCCGGTGATGTCATAGGGTGTGTCTGTGCGGCCGTATCTGGGGATTATCTTCCATGTTTTACCGTTGGCACTGCAACGCTGTTGCCTTTGGTGTTGCATTACTCTTGCCTGCAATGGATTAGCTTTCGACCTTACCTTCCTGTTTCTGCACGTTGCACCTACTATTTCCTGGCATGCATCCTGCAGAGCCCTGTCATGTGTAGTTTCAGGGACATGGCATATCGTGCGTTTTGTGTGCTGCCGTTATGCTGCCTGTCTACTTGGCTCTGCTGTGTCAGGTCTTCACTCTTTGCAATCTGCTACCTCCCCTACTTTCTTTGCATTCATATGCCTCCCCTATCCCGTTTTGCAGGTTTCTGCATGCAGAGTTGTCAGCTGCCGCCGATTGGCCTTCGTGGGTTGATTACTGTTGATTGCTCATTACTACTCCAATTACACTGCTTCCGCATTTCCTCATATTCTCAACATCACCTTCCTGTATCCGATGTTATTTGCGGGGCAAGCGTCACATGACTGAGTTAAGGGAACGTAGTCATCCTCGTGCACATGCACCTCTGCGCGCATTGTGTGCTCTCAGCTCAACTATTTCCCCACACGCAGGTCCTGCAGCTGTGATGTGCAATGTACAGCCCAGGTTTGCTGGGCTCCAATGTGCTTCCTCCTACAGTGGCACACCCCTCTGCAGGTGACATGTATTCCCTCTGAGCCACTCCTCGGTGTATTACCGCTGCGCCGTTTGGTACAGCCTTACGCCGGTGGGGGGTTTGCGATTCAGTATTATCTGCCTCATTTGCATGGCATTGACTACTAATTCATAGTTACCGCGCCGAACACTGCCGCGACTCCTTGGCAACCCTTGCACCGTGGATGTGGCTTTCCATGCATACCATGGTGTATTGTGGCTGTGAAGCTGATGTGTATTACACTGCTGTTTTATGACATTGTCATATTATTTCATTGTTTAGCACCTTCCGCAGACATGTCCTGGGGTTCTGCTGTGAGTTTCTGTGGACATACCATTTATGTTATTATTTACATGTTGTGCATGTTTTCTTTTGACATTCTCTGTGTCTTTCGCCATTGGCATATGGCAACAGTGTGATTCCTGACGTTGACAGCCTTCCGTTACTCCTATGTTATGTTTGGGTAAATGTAAACCGTTTTTTTTGGTTTACATTGCCGTGCCCTTATGCTACGCCTGCGCCACTTAGTGGATCACTATATGCCTTCATTTGCATGGTGCAACACCGCACATGGGCTGTTTAGCATACCTACGCCGGAGGCGGCACAGATCCGGCGCACGCCGGTAGTGCACGTGGAATTGGATCGTACCTGAATCGCTCGGCGGCCATATTTGGCATTGTAATGCCTACGCTATGCGTCCACCTGGCACAGCGTTCATGAATCCCGGGGCATATGTTCGAACTTGTAAATGTTCGATCGGACTGAAATGAGATCTCCACACAGAGCGGAAAGGGAAGATTTCCCATTTTTGCAATGTAGTGCAATCTCAGAGTTGGTATATTTAAGTAAGGGGGTGTGGGGGTGCAGGGGGCATAGTCCCCCTGCTATAGATGTTTTGTTTTGTGTTTTTTTGTTTGATGTGTTTTTATTTGAGTGTTCGAACTTTTACGAGTTTGAATATATTGTCTCGGCCATATGTGGTCCGAAATTATAAAAGTTCGATCTACTGAAGTAGATCCATATCTATGTATACATATATATATATATATATATATATATATATATATATTTATACTGATTAGCATTAAACTACTACAGAAGTGCTGAACAGCAGTATCTGCACATGCAAACATAAAACATGAAAAATAAACAAAACAAAAAAAACTTTGTTTGTCGGTGTGGAGGGGCAGGCCTACAAGAGTCTGTATACTTGGGCTGCCTTATTTTGAGCTGAGAGCACATCACCTCAATAGCTTCTGTTATAGCTGCTCTGAGACAGATGCTTGTTATAAGTTGTGGGAGGGGCTTCTTTTTTGCTGATGTCAGCTTGTGAAGATGTCACAGAAGGTATTGCGATGGCATCATAAGTGATGAACATTCTAGTGAGTTCAGTAAGTTGGAAGTGAGTTTAAACACAAAGTAGCAGCTTAAAATGCCCAGCCATATATATATATATATATATATATATATATATATATTTGATTTCACTTGTGAACATTATAAACATTAATAAATAAATTTGTGTTGGGATGGTGGCTTAATGGTTAAGGTTTTTGCCTTACAAACACAAGGTGCAGGGTTTGAGTTTCACAAGGCATAATTGGCTAGGCTTAAAATGTTTCACAAGGGCAGTTAGCTTAGTACTAATCTATGAACCCACAAATGTCTTTTCTCTCTTATCTGTGTTTTTTTCTCTAAATTGAAGGTGTCACTGTATGCATATTAAATCTGGAGTTTGAATGTGGCATTCAGTAAGTCAGATGTTGATTTCATATTCATAGAAAATGTTTCAATTTTTCACATAGCTCAGTGAACATTTAAGTTTGAATTACCTGTCTAATGTTGTTTGCAAAGAAGGAGCCAGGGATTTACGTCTCCTGAATGTTATTTTTCCTCCTATACCTTTTGAAGTTATGACAGCCATTTGTATGTATCCTTTTTTTTTAAACAAACTCCAGAGTACATTCACTAGGTGATAATGTTCTTTACAGAGGATTTTATATATTAGTTTATTTTCTCCATTTATCGGTAGACCATTTGTCACAAAAAGGTATTCATGCTTCTCATAAAATTCTACTGATTGTATACATTCAGAGTATGTTGTACACCTCATATTGTAAGGGAATGTTCATAAGCTTTTGTTGTGGCAAATACGTGGACCCCAATTCTAAAATCAGCATTAAATGTATTTCCATATTAGATTATTTTACATGCTTTTTATTGTCTGAGTATTACACATGTGCCATAAAGTAGCTTAAAGGGAGCTGTACTAAGCAGTTTGCAGCCTGTAAATACTTTTTTTGAGATTTAAAAATGAAATCTGCATTAATCAGAAATACTGCTGCTGTTTGCAAAAGCTGGACAAAATCATTTATGTCTCCTGAATGATGCTGTCCTCATATGCCTTTGAAGTGATGAGAGTCATTTATATGTATTCTGTTTTTAAAACAAATCTCAGAGAACATTTTCAAATTTCAGAGAACATTCACTGGAAAGTCAGTTGCAGTGGGATTTTTTTCTAAAATGTCCTATATGTTGCTACCATTTCTGGTCTTTCGATCATTGGTCACATATTTCAAACTGTTCACTATGAAACCAGTGCTTATTTATTTAATATGTGTTTAGTCCAAGTGCAATTTGGTTATATCATCTCAATATACATTTAAGGCCTTTACATTGCTAAATTGTAGAAAGATACAGGCAGGTATACAGAAATAACATGTTTTTTTTAATATTGCCAATAGCTGTTTTAATAGCTAAAATGTATTGTTGGTGCTTATAAATTTAAAGATTCTTTTTTTAAATATTGAGAAAAGAATCTTGTTTATGCTGGCTTGTTGCACCACATTGCATATCTGAACTAATAAGATTTGCTACCTGTCTAATCTATCCATCACTAAGAAAATGACATTTTTCAGCATTTTAAGATAGTATTGAGACTTGTTCTATCAGCTAGGAATATTTTTTTAATTTGAAATTGTTTTTGCAGTTTGCTTTTGTTAGAGAAATGGAACTACCATCTTTCTGAACATTTATTTTCTATTACTTTGTTAGTGTACCCTATTTCTTCTGGCCATGTGCTTGCTTCTGCCCGCTTTATTTTGTGCCATATTTTATGACTTTGCTTTTGCTTTTACTCAGCTGCAGCATAGTGCATGCAATGCATGACTATGCACACACCCATCCTATATTGTAGCTAATACACACCTATGCTATATCATATCTAATGCACACCCATGCTGTATCGTAAATAATGCACACCCATGCTATATCATAGCTAATGCACACCCATGCTATATCGTAGATAATGCACACCCATGCTATATCGTAGCTAATAAGTGGCTGCTTTCATCCACTTCTTCCATGAGGCCCACAGTCTAGCATTTTTAATAGTTTTACACTGTGCTCCAGCTCATAAGTCACTGCAAAAACTGGTGCCTGTACTTGTACTTGGTTGTCATTATGGATCTCTCTTCATTTATTGTGCTGACTGCTTATTGTGGGATCATTATTGTACGTGTTAGTCCTGTGGCACCATGCCTGTATCCTGAGTTGTTTCTGCCATATTGTATCAGATTTCAGTTGCTTTGCTGCACTCACTGGCTTTGTGGCACCATGCCTTTTATCCTGTGTCATCTTTGCCTGTGTTGGTAGTTGGTACCACTCCTGTATAGCTGCACTGTACATGCTACTATTGTGGCACTAATGGCTGTATCTTCTTTCATCTTTGCTTGTGCTGGTATGTGGTATCACTTCTGAATTTCTGTATTGTACTTGCTAGTTTTGTGGCACCCATACCCAAATCCTGTATCACTGAGCATAAACATACTGTCTACATAGTATCTAGCTCTGCTTTATTTTACAATGTATATAATGCCTGTTATTCTGCCTTTAAATGTACTTTGCCCCTCTCCATATTGTGCTCATGCTGTTATTACTGTATTTCATTTGGCCTGGTTCTCTGAACCATTATTGTCAAACCCATCTCCCACCATATTTATAACCCCTGTTAGCATAGTAACCCTAAACCATAGTTACTGAACCCCACCACATTAGGTTTCTTGTTACCATCGGGCTTCCTGTTACCATGAGACTACAGTCTACCCGTCACTCATATGTTGCCACCAGCTAGCATTAGGTACTTTGAGTTAGTGTACCACTGCCTCTTATTCATTGGCAACAAATCATTGCTGCCTAACACTTCTTGTAAAAGATTTGCATCTATTTAAACTTGAAAAAAAAACCTCATATGTCAGCCAGTTGCCAGAGCTTATAATAACCAACATCACCACAGCACATCACTAACAGAAAGACCAGGTATGCTGAGGTACTAATAATGTTTCTTTCTAAGCCCTCTAGATCCTCTGGGCATTGAGTCAAGACACTTAAACCTCAGAAACTCATACAAACTTCACCCACTCACAATAACTTCAGGTGATACAGCATTCCCAACGATGTTTTTAGTTGCTCCTGTAAACAACAGCCTTTCAGACTGTGTGCCTAAGCCCATTAGACTGCCTGAGCATGTTGCTATATATAACATCATAGTCAGAGGGAACTGTCTGGCCAGATACTGTAACACTACTTAACAGGATGAGCAAAGATATAGTGATAGTAAGCGGTCTCTCGGGTGCCTGAATTTGGGATGTCATCTGACAATGTCACAAAGGTTATCTTGTGAATGAGATGATTAAGTCATATAAAAAATCTAAAATCCTCATAACTGTGTTGCATCTCTTAGAGATTATATCTGCAGCTGATATTTTTTTGTTAATTCCTAACATTTGACATAGTTTTTTTTTCTGCAGGTATAGACAGCTCAGATTTATACATGGTTTCATGACATTACAGTCTGTTAGCACAACAAAGCTTTCAGAGTCTCTTGGATAAATCAGACACACCTATTTTCTTAAAGCAGTAGGTAAATATCTTTTGGATTTGTCAGCTGCCATAATTTCTTTCATTTTTTTTCTTCTTACATTGACCCTCTTGATACGACCATGAAGTAATAATATGCTGCAAATTATGTGAGTATGACCTTATTGTTTTGATGTGGGAAAATATTTAGCTATGAAACTTTCATACTAATGTCTCTGGAGTAATGGTATCCATCTGAAATATTGGGACTCACAAATTTCAGGCCTGGGATGTTGAAACTGAATGACAGAAAAGCTAGACTTACATATAGTAAGTGCAAGATTGCTGTTTCTCAGAATATTTCTGTTCTCTGAGTTATTACAATTTAAGACTTGGTATATATAATGTCAGGAGTTAGTGGGGTTCAGGAAGACAAGCCCTCCTGCAAAAAACAAGTTCAAGGGAGAAGAGACATGTTCAATATTTGCTCTTCCACAATATTTCATTTTTTTCATATTTCTGAACTATGCATTGCAATTTCTGATGTTTCAGTAAGAAGCCCAAAGGTGGTATCAGCTCTGGCAAGTAAAGAATTTTTGACTTTATTATAGCATTGATAATCAGTCCTCTCCATGACCATTAAGGATCTCAATGATTCTTTAGCTAAAATAGGTTTGCAAATCTTAACCCGGCTCTGCTCAGTCCCATCCCTCCTGGTGGTCAGTCTCCTCAATGGTAATATAAGGTTCCTCAAGGTTCTCCTTCTAGGAAGTTTGTTTTAATGGTGGCAGTATTCTAGGGGTGGCCAATAACTTAATCATCCCTTCAGCTGCAGTCACTATAATCTGTAATAACTGTTCAACTGTGACCATGATGGTACATGTAACTATACACATGCGCACTCTGAAAAAAAAACGATTCACAGCACATCATAAAACTCTCTCTCTCTCTCTCTCTCTCTCTCTCTCTCTCTCTCTCTCTCTCTCTCTCTGTCTCCCTTTCTCTTTCTCTGTCCTTCTCTTGATTTTTTGTTTTGGAGAAAGTACTGTCTTGCTAAGTGTGGAAGAGAGGTGAAGAAGAGAGTACAGGCAGGGTGGAATGGGTGAAGAAGAGTGTCAGGAGTGATTTGTGACAGACAGGTATCAGTAAGAGAGAAAGGGGAGGTCTACAAGAGGGTAGTGAGAACAGCTATGTTGTATGGGTTGGAGACGGTGACATAGACAAAAAGGCAGGAGTCAGAGCTGGAAGTGGCAGAGTTAAAGATGTTAAGATTTGCACTGGGTGTTACAAGGATGGACAGGATTAGGACTCAGTATATTAGAGGGTCAGCTCAGGTTGGACGGTTTGGAGACAAAGTCAGAGAGGTGAGATTGCATTGGTTTGTACATGTGCTGAGGATGGATGCTGGGTATATTGGGAAAAGGATGCTAAGGATGGAGCTGCCAGCCTAAGATAAGGTTTATAGATGTGGTGAGAGAGGACATGCAGGTGGTTGGTGTGACAGAGCAAGATGCAGAGGACAGGAAGAAATGGCAACAGATAATCCACTGTGGTGACATCTAACAGGAATAGCCAAAAGAGAAGAAGAAGACTGTCTTGTTGGTGTGATAGGTATAGTGTCAGGACTTTGGCAGTAATAACTAGTGCCAAAAATCCTGACCACAGTCCAGAAGTATGGAGTACCAAAGCAGCTGAGAATAGCAGTATTTATAAAAATAATGTAGTTTATAACATGCAAATGAAATAAGGCATATTCTTCTAAGCAAAACAAAGTTTTGAAATTTAAATGCACAGCAATTAAATCATTTGGTAAAGACCTTTTGAACTTGCATGTAGTAGTAGACAGGAGGGCATACACAGATACTGTACTGTTAGTTTTATTGGCTTCCTAATTGGATTCCTGTTGTAGAATCAATGTTCATTTCCTTCATCAAGGCCTTTCATCACTGTGGTTGATTCTGCCTCCTGGGGTTACTGCTCTGTACATCCAATACTTTTCCACAAAAGGGTAAATGCACTGTGACTTCACTTCTGCCATCTCTGTTGCTGTATTTAATAGTTCATTACCCAAACCTGTTCTCACTAAAACAACCAACTATCTGTATGGTCAAAAGAATCATGTGTAACTCAGCAGCAACACTTACTTCATTTATCAGTCTGTTGTACATATTTTTGATTAACTTGTCTTCTTTTATTTGATGAGACCCACAGTGCTATGGCCCAACATGTATAGACTTGAATGCATTTTTAGGTGTTTGTGTAAGTGTTTGATACATAATTGTGTGATCACTAACTCTTTGAGCCTATCTCTTTGATTTTTCCTTTCCTTGTATATTTACGTATAGGTCTATAGTTCGGTGCTCTTTGGACTACATGAAGAATTTCTTCTCTTCAGGTTTTTAGGCAGCAATAGCTTTCTGTATGCTATGCCTCTTGACTGCAGGGTTCTTAAGTGGCTCCATCAGTTCCTCGTAGATGTTACAGTGCACAGGAAGATTGCTTTGTATTCATATATTCGATACTGTGTGCAGATTTGTGTAACTATTCTTACTATCCAATAGACCTTATCACAATTGCTCTAATATCTTGGAAACCAATCCTGTACCACAAATTCTGGTCACAACTTAGTTCCTCATGAGATGATTTTCTGTATATATGAATGCACTGCCTCACAAATGCTTGCCCACTGCAGGTAGCAATGTACATGAGGTTTACATAATAAAGTGTTATCAGACTATAGCATGTGACAACTGAATCATCCTCTATTAGACATACCCCTCAACTGTCCAGATTTTCACACAATGTCCAGATTTTTGCCTCATATTTTTATTCTGTTCCTCATAAAATTTGTGGTTTTCTGGCAAATCACCAAAGACTGAAGTCACTAAATACTGACATACATTTGAGTTTCAGACTTAATATCATTCAGAAAATGCCTGCTAACACAACACCTGTTATTCTAGCAACTTTCTATGTTTATGCAAGCAATATTTAAAATATGTCCCTAGTTTTTGGGGCTGTGTACCCCCATTATCTTAGGCTTTGTCCAGATTTCTTGCACTAAGAGGATGAGTGGTATGCTATTAAAGGGTTGACTCATACAAGCCTTTATTATATGTTCCTTATACTTGTCAGGTTTTGGGAGGTACATGATCAGGACAGAAAATCTAAACATAGGTTGTTTTCTCTGCTTCAGTTTTTCTGGACTATCCATTGTTGAGAAATGGTTTATTTTGTATACCTCAGATGGATTTTGGTTTATTTTCTATACTTCAGTTCTTCAAAATATAATATAAGGGTGCAGCGTCAACCAAATAAACGAGTAACCATATAAAATGAATGCTTCAGAGGGTCTGATATGGTTTAATACAATTTATTAAAACAACCTATAAAAGCAAAATTTTAAGATACTAAGCACTTTTGCCTCATGACAGAGACGTCATCAGACTACGTTATGTCCCAACACAGAGTCATTAAATACAAAATAAACATGAATTTCATTGGTACTTCCTAAATTTGTCAGTTAAGTACTGTTTACTTAAACAGCCAGTAAAACACAGAGAAACATAAATCAGACTAGGTATGATGTCTCTTGCTCAACAATAAGAATTTCACATTAAAATGCTGTATGATAAAATACATTTGCAAACATACTTATTGCATTTATAATTTGTTAGCTTTTGAGTTCAAGACAGGTGCAATAGAAATGATTTTTTTAACCCAGGGGGAATAGTAGCTCCCAGTCTGAGCTGCCAGTATATTTCACATACTTTTAAAAAATTATTCTAATTCCACCCACCCCCCTACCCCCATCCAGGGTCTAATTTGATTTTTTCCAATATGCCAAAACTGAATTTACTAAAACCATTACACTAAATGGAGTGTCTAAACAAGGCATTGTTCTCATTTCTGTTGGCAATATCAAATATATGTTTGTAAATGTGTGTTTTTTAAGGCATGCTCAGTTTTGCCAACATAAAATGCTGTACATTGTACATAAATTGTGATATAAACTACCTGTTGGGTGGTATAGTTACAATCCTAGTATGTAATTTTACTTTCCATAACATTCCCTAGCAACACCATTTGATCCCTTGTGAGGTAGGCACATTGTTTACACCATCCACATTTAGTGGTACCTTTAGATAGCTTCAAGAATGAAGCCTGTTTGTTCTCCATCAATCTCTTGAAATTGGGACCAGTTTTGAAAATGAATAGTGGTTCAGAGCCTACTATTTGAAATACATTTGGGCTGGTTTTAAAAAATACACCAGTTTCTTCTAATGATGTCTTTAATTTCCTTAGAAAATTGGTTGAGTTCCATGATTAATGCCTTTTCATATTTTTGTTCCTCACCAGATGATGGTACTGTTAAACCAGTTCCTAGACAGGGTTAATACCTTCCTGCATCCATTATATACCTCCAAGAATATACTGTTCAAAAAGAGACCAGGATACCCCCTTGCTAAAAACATTTCCTTTAACTTATCCAACTTGTCCCACACATCCTCCCCTCTGAGATGTCATACATACCACCCTAATGGCCTGTCCCTTAACTAAGTTTTTCTTCTACCATAAGGGCTGGCAGCTGGAGAAGTATAGGTAAGAAATGCAAAATGTTTGCTTCCAGAAAATGTAGCATTTAAAAACAATAGGGGTATGAGAAATTAAGGTTTCCAAAAAAATGATCCTGTCTCTGTTCCATGAGTATGCAAATCTCAAAAATCTGTAGTAGTACTCAGGTGGTCGATAAAAGAAGGAATGCCCTCAGCTTCACCATCCCATAAAACAAATATATCATCTAAAAATTGAAAATAATGATGGAGATGGTTTGCAAAGACTGTTTAAATTCAAAAGTATACAGATCAAGAAGAGTTATTTGAGACAGTGTGCTTTTTTAAATATTGTCCCTCAAGAGTGTGCAAATGTCTTTTCAGGTTGTTATACAATGAGGAACTAGTCAAATATTTTGTCTATTCGACAAATATGGGTTTGAGTTAATGCATAAAATAAGTATAATGAAATGCAATTTAGTAGTCTGAGTCAGGAGTTGGAAAAGTTGCACCAACTCATATTTAAAGATACCTTATTTGAACACCATATAATGTTGTATGATACTATTTTATCAAGGGTTGACAAAAAATGTAATGATTTGTTTTTAAAGAAAGAAAACAAAAATTGAAAGAGATGTCAAGCAATATCGTAGTAAGAATGTATATCCCATAGCACACCTCCTTCCCCCCACTGTTACAAATAACAACAAAGTAGTCTTTTTTTCGGAAGAAAATAATTCTAAAACAGCTGAACAGAGGTAGAGGGATAGAGGGAATAGAACAGTCTCAGACTTCAGAGACACTGAAGTATTTACTGATGAACAACAGGATTTTTGGAACCTGAGATGCTCCAGAGACTGGCGAGTCACTCAAAGCATACATTCAACCAAGGGTAGAACCCTCAGAGGCCCCTGTTTTACAAATAACAGAAGAAGGGAAGGGGCACAGGAGCACATAAGGATTGGTAGTGATGGTATAACTATTCCCTATAGGGGTACAACATCTATAACTATACCTCCAGATCAATTATAAAAGAAATGTTTAGTTTGTTCCTCTAAGGTTTTAAGTTTGTTCCATAGAGACACATGCATATCACTGATTCTTTGGTGGAAGGCATTGCAAACTATTTACTAGAAAATTAAATCTTAATGTTTTCTTCCATGACAAAAAAAGTGGGGTGAATGGAGAAACTAATTATGAGACAAGATTATTTAGAAAGAGTAGTACGTTCAATCCCCTTTTGCACCCCACTATACAAGTTTTCGAAAAAGTTGTTATGGAAGACATTTATAGAACCAGCACCAAGAACAATAATAAGAAATAACAAATGAACAAGGATACCAGTGGGAAGGAATCCATGTCCAACAAAACCATTAGCAATATTGAAAAAAGGAGGACGCAAAGCACAGTTAATAATATTTGAGTTTGGGCAAGGTTAGTAAAGCAATTTTGGGGATGAGAGTGCAGTCTGTAGTTTTAGTTGGTGATCGGGAGGGTGCTTTAGGTTTAGGGAATGGGAAGGGAGTTCATTGAGAGCAGAAGAGAAGTTTTAGAGATATTAAGTAATTGGGGACTTTACGATTATGGAGCAGGTAGCAAGTTTTAGGTTTAGGGATGATGAAGGGAGTTTATAATAAAGAAACAGGAGTGTTTTAGAGTTAGAGAGTGAACAGTGACTTTAGGTTTAGGGAGGGGGAAGTGGGTATTTAGGTTTAGGGAGTGATCGATGATTTGCTATGGTTAGTGTGAAACACGAGGTAGGAGTTTTTAGAGTTAGAGTTAAGATTATGATAGGGTTATGTAGTTAAGTAGACAGGTGATGGGAAGAGTAGATAATTTACTAGGACTGGGCTGTTGGGCTGGTAGTTCTGGCACTTGCCAATTGCAGCAAGTGGCAGCAAGCAAGTATGTCTTGAGATAGTAGCACTTGAGTACTTGTAATAGACCCATTGTTTTGGCGGGTATCCATATACATATTCTTATTTACTTAAGTGTATATACAAATGCATATATGCTCAAGATATCCCTCCAAGAGCTTGGTATATAGTTGGTTCATGATCATCTGATCGCCTGTCCCTGATGTTACATTTCACTGTGTATTTATATAGATCACTGTTCCTTAGTATTCTTTAAGCTTCAGGCTATTTTCCTTTGGTTTTTATCCTGTAAAAACTTCTTGTATGCTACATTTCTTGACATCAGCACTCTTTGCACATACATTATCTTCTCATATCATCTTTGGTGCCATAAAAGTTTCTTCTTTTTCTGTGTTCATATATGTTGTGCTCTGTACAGGTCAGCACAGATATCTGTTCTCTGCAAAGGTCCTCCTCATATTTATACTCGTGTCTTAGAATCTGAGCCTGTATCTCAAACTCTGATCTCAAGCTACTCTACACCCTGCATTGACTTTCTTTCCATATGTTTATACAGGTCAACAAATGGTATTCAAGAAAAGGTAAGAATCCACATAATATATACAAAATGATATTTGAATCATTCCTATCAAACAAAGCAACTGAAAGATGCTTTTTTCCTGATTTCCCTTATATTTGTCAGCTTATCAGTATAGCTAAATGTGTGCCTAGCTCCTTTCCTTTACTTTTTTATTTCTATAATTTGTTTGCTTATATTTGCATTTATTAACTGGAGAAGATCGCTGATTACTATATGTCTTTTTATAATCAACATGATGTTTCTGTCTTGTTGCATGGCAGGCTCAGAGTCATTCAGTTCTAGGCAACTGAAGTCTGAGGGGGTAAACCCTAGATTTCAGTTCTTATTATATTTGTTGGACACGGGCTTATTTTATATACTGCAAATGGATTTTAGTGTCTTTCACTATACTGTAGTTCATCTGCACAATCCACTGCTATGTAGTGGTTTATTTTGTTTACCTCCCATAAATGGTTATTTTATTTTCTATAGTTCATATATATTTGGGTTTATTTTCCTTTCTTAGGCAATGGCTTATTCTGTGTACATCCTATACACATCCACTGTTCCTAGACATTTAACTTAGTTCTGAAACTGTTTATATGAAGCCAATATATTTTATATATATGTAAGTATATATTTATTTATGTATTTATTTACACATCTATTGTCATTCATGTCAAATTTAATGTAGATATTTGGTCACTCAGTACCCTTTGTGCTATCAACATGTAGTAAGAAACAGGAAGATGTTCACAGGTGCTATAATTATTAATTTAATGTTACCAAGACTTATTTATTTTCCATCTTTCTCAGCTAAATCTTAACTCTTTTAATCTTGTACATTCTTCGGCTAAGAAAGCCATAAATAGCATGTTGAAATGCTAATGAAAGTAGAACTGATTTCCAATAGAAACGAACAATGCCAGAATTTGATACTGCACAGCTGAACTCAGTTTCAGGATACCTCATTCATTGTACATTCAGTAAGGTGTAGCAAATCCATATGTTTATCTGTGTGGAAAAAAAATGAAAATTACATTACCTGCACTAATCTATCCTGCCCAGTCCTTCTTCCATTCAGGTACACAAATGTAAGCAATGTGTGAGGCAACTTCTTCCACATTTTAAAATCCAGGGTAGACTATCCCTTTAAAACTACTACTGGTTGCTGTGGAAAAGACATCTAACAGTACCAGTTTATGGTCCTCCAGATTTTTGAGTTTCCTAGTTGGATACTCTGCAAAGTACTTATAGAAGTTTTAATGAGTATATTAAAATGGGCCCTCATCAATTCCCCCAAGGAATTCTTGCAATGTGAGATGTACTTAACAAGAATCTCTGACAATAACAATATGAGACAATAGCAAAAGATAAAAAAAGCCAAGTTAAAACCAATACTATAAGAAAGGTGATGAAAACAAGACAACTGTCCCTGGCAAGAACTTACAAGCTGTCATTATGAAACTGTAATCACACATAGACAGTCTGTAAACTTTTTTTGTTAAAATTATTTACTTATTCATTCACTCATTCATTGGTTTATTTTGTAAAGGTAAACTGTCGCACTACCAAACTGTTACCTTTCAAAAAAGAACGGCTTGGCAGATTACAGGATGTATATAATATATAATGATGGCAGATTGTGATCTGTTGAACCTTACTTTAAAAAATTTTCACAGTTTAAAACTTAATAACCAGTTCGGACCAGTTACAGACAATGTGGCAGAAGGTGCCACAAAGATATGTTTACTTGGAGACTGAAGTTCCTTGTTACAGCTCTGGTTGAACTTGGATGTAAATTGATCATTAATCTTTATACAGACATCACTTTTATTTTTCTTTTGCATACTAGACATTTTTCTAGAATTTATGAAATCAAAATAAATCTAAAGTCAGTGTAAAATGTGTATATGCACGTAAGTCTGTGTACAAGTATGCAAGTGAGAGAAAGTAACATATGTTATATGTAGCCAGCATTTCTTCTTCAGTACTTTACAGTCTGCTCTGTAATTAGTTAAGCATCTTGTTATTCCATAAAAGTTAACAAAATGTCCATTAAAAGATGTGCATTGGCAAATATTTAAGTCCAGGTGTGTTCTCAGAAAACAACGTCACAAGCTACAAACACAGAACCAAAGACAAACTTACAGTATATAGTTTATCTTCAAGATTTTAACATACATGTAGCAACAACACTTTCCATGTTTTGATCAGAGTTTCTCCATTACAGTTCTTTTATTTATTCTTGTTAGCATCCACAGTCATAATTAGTAGACTAACCAAGCAACCCATTTAACAAGAAGTAAATAAAAGAAATAAAGCTAAAATTAAAAGCACACTATCCTTTTTAAATATACTTTAAATGTTGAATGACAAGTTGTGTAATTATCTCATTATTACCATATTTTACAACCCTTTATACTAACAGCACAGCAGCTGCCTTTCTCCTTTACCAGAATATACACCAAATGTAACAGAACTTTTACTCCTGAAGTGCAGCTGCAATGCTGAAACTTTTGTGTTTGAAAACAAACCTCGGGATTCAGAAAGACTTAGCACTGCAGTTATTTTCCTCTCACAGTAAGCCTTACTGATTCTTGTACCACCCTCCCACTGAGGTTCCCATTAGCAAGAGCCTTACCATGAAGTGCAGACTTTATAATAGAATTGCATGTTAATGTGGCATTCCTGGTAAGTGGCTAATGCAAATTAGCCATGTGCTTTCCCATGGAAATGCCAGCAGCTCCTAATTTATACTGAGGAGTAATTCATAGAATCATCCAGCTGCATAAATATCCACCTTTGGAGGAAAAGGTGAATTCCATCAAAATATGGTGGCCCCTCATTTACTCCTAAGGAAGCAATCATGGAACAGGTTAGTTCGGCAAAGATGTGGGGGAGGTGTTAATATGTATATGTTTAAGAACATGTGTGTGCATATCAATAGGGACATGAATGAAGCTGGATGAATGTGTGTGTGTGTGTGTGTGTGTGTGTGTGTGTGTGTGTGTGTGTGTGTGTGTGTGTATGTGTAATGGGGAGGGTGTCTTTGCTGAAACAATGTGTACTACTATTGAAACACTACTACTGTTAGTCCTGACAATTCTAGTGTTAGAAAAGTGTCAGCCAGAGATACGATAATGAGCCAATAATGATGTCTGTCTCACTGCTGTCATTACTATCTCTGAATCACATTTTCTCACTATCACATACATTGACCTACCTGTAATAGGCAATTTACTTGGCTAATGATGGTCTTTCTGAATACCAGAGAGGATTAACTTTGCTCTTGGTAAGATGCTTAAAGGTTCATGAATACATACTAGGCTAGCTGCCCTTGTGGGCCATTTTAAGCCTAGTCATTTACCCCATGTGAGAATCAAACCCTGCACCTTGTGTTCATAAGGTAAATACCTTCACCATTATGCCAACCTCCCTCTGTCAATTGCCCTGATTTCACAGAATGTCCCCGATTTTTTCCTCATACTTTTAGTCTGTTCCTCTTAAACGTTGTGGTTTTCTTGACACATTTCTCTGATTTTAGGTCTTTGTCCCCCATTATTATTTAGTTTTGTTCCTGATTTTTGTTCTAAGAGGTTGAGAGGTATAGGGAATCATGTTGTAAAGCATGAAGAAAAGAGCAAGTTCTGGGAAAAGGTTGCATGCTTGAGGTGCTTGAGGTTATCCAGGGACACCACAGCACTGCAGTAACTTCTGTTGTAGGTATCAGAGTTGGATACTATTGATAATGTGTGGGCCAGCCTTACCACAAGGCTTATGTCAGTATTTGAAAATGTCACAAAAGGTGTGTGTATGTGTCATTACGAATGAGCATTCTAGTGAGTTTAGTGAGTTGGAAGTGAGTTTTGGCTCTAGACAGCAGGATGAAAATGCACAGCAAATTGTACTACATTTTACTTCTACTGTAAACAACATTTAATGGCATTAATATCTCTTCTCACTGATCTGTGCTGCTGGCACTAAATGCGAGGTATCACTGAAGGCATATTAAACACTGAGTATTGTAAACACGATACTGAGTAATTTTCAGATATGATTTATATGTAAACACGGTTTCAGTTTTTCACACAGAGAAGTCTGTTTCAGTATATTTCCATGGGACTGGAAGAAAGAAGACAAGCAGAGTAATAAAAGGACCAGGTTAAGAAAGGAATGGATGGAATGGAATTAACAGGGTTAAGAAGTACTAAAGCAAAGCATCAGAAAATAAATCAGATGTGTAAGGATAAAAACAGGTAAAGCTCTGACATCTATGTGGCCTTTTTCACAGGAAGGAGCAAACACACTGTACAGGTTAAAGGAATGGAGGATGAGGTCCAAAAACTACATGGTCCAACGTCAAACCATAAAAATTTACTGAGTAAAAGAACAAAGCAGCCACTTGCTTTTATTCCTTGAATTGTTATATTTAGCATTAGACTGTGATGCTTTAGGTCTTGCCCCTAGCTCCTCAAAGCTCGAGTTGTTGCTGGAATTAAAATTATTTCATGATTCATCCTGTCACTTTGAAGAAAAAGGTCAGATTCATATGTTTTACCTTTTACTTTTTTAAGTAGTCTTTCAGACCTATGAACAGCCTGGGCAACACTGAAACTCCTCCCCTAGGCATCGCTTGGGTCAATCACTGCTGAATTTATAGTCTCTCCTTGTTTATCAGCTGGTCCTCGGGTAGTTGTTGGTTGATGGGGCTCAGAAGCCTTAGAGAGAGGGGGATAAGCTCTCCCTTCAGCATAAGCTTCAGTGTCCCTTAATAATTTCTTGACTTTGTTGATGTCATTTGTGAAAGCAGGACCCAGGGATTTTGTTTCCTGAATGTCATTTCACGTCTATGTCTCTGAAGTTACCAGGGACCAGTTTCATGTTAACACATGCCTGGTCTGTTTTAGAAATTTCACTGCAGTGGTGGTGCTGCGTTAACGCTGTCACCTCACAGTAAGACGTTGTCCCATTCGAGTCAAAGCTAGAGCGTCTTCTGTCTGGAGACATGCATGAATGGGCGTACCTTCATTGAAGGTTGTGTGTCAGGGCTGGCAACTTGGCATGCAAAAACCTACTCCCAATCATTAGCAGACCGGAGTTCCGCTGTGGTGACCCCTAACCGGGAAAAGCCGAAAGACACAACAACATGTGCTGTAATTTATGTTCTAACTTTACATATGTTATCAACTGAAGGAATAATGCAGCACCACATTCCTGAGTTCCAGCAATTGGTGAAATAATCATGATCTGCATGGATACAGGATGTAAACAACTGATAACTGATACTCTGCAAGATACAACAGACTAATGCTAGTGTACAAAGAATAAACAGTGTGAGGTTTTGATACTTACCTCTGTACTGGATGATACAATGTTATACCACTCACATGCTAACAGTGGTCTATTAAAGTTAGCCATTTAGATCTGTGTTTCTGATTAAGTCCCTTTTTTAATAAGACAGGTGAGAAACAATCAACCCCTTGCACCCACTCATCTACATTTTAGTTTATTTTCTGTACTTCAGTTCTTCTACACTATCTGTTGTCATGCAGCAGCTGATTTTGTATAGCTCATGTGGCTTGTTATATTTTTCCTAGTCTTTTAGTCATTGGGCATCTTCAGACTGTTCAATATGAAACCAGTGTGTGCTTGTTTGCTTGCATTATTTACATATTTGCATATTTAAATATTTATGTATTTATTTATTTATGAAAAAAATGTGCGTATTTTTTATTTAGTTATTCATTATGTGTTTATTTCCAATGTAATGTAGGCACATTGCTTCTCAAGCTACATATAAGGATTTTATACTACCAGCACGTGATGAGAAACAGGATTGCCTTAACAGGTACTAACATTATTCCTGCAATATTATCAGGAGGTTGATTAGTTTCTATTTTTCTTTGCTAAAATGCACTGACTGATGTAAATCAAGCCATTTCCTGCATGTTGAAATACTAATGAAATTAAAGACATTGCTTTACAAATTGAAACTGTTAAGCATGTTTAAAGTAAATATCCAAGGACCACAGTAGTCAACTCTGGGTTTTCTAGGCTTCATCTATTTATGTGTGGACCCATCACCATATGCTGTT